>NC_092742.1:125069571-125369571 GCF_047496795.1 Chiloscyllium punctatum | reverse complement strand
ATTTGTACCTGCTTTAAGCTTCTCTTTCCGATTTAATTCCCTTCTTACTGCAGCAACTGACTCCATAATGACTAATAACGCATCACCACCTTCTCCTTTGCCCCTCTCCTGTGCTGCCTATAGTTCTTGTACCGCAGAATATTGAGTTGTCAGCCCTGACCTCCCTCAAGCACATCTCTGTAATGGCAAAAATGTCACAATTCCACGTGTCACTGCGTTCCCTTATCACATCTGTCTGTCTGATAACATACCCAACATTAAGGGAAAGCACAGCCACCCTGGAATATATCACCTAGAATACTCTGTACTTCGGAGTTCTTCAGTCATTGACTGCTCGTTATCAAGCTGCCTAATTCATGAACCAAAACTGTAACTCTGGGACTGAATGAATATTTGTTGAATAGTAATTTCGTTTTCAGTAAATGTAGTCATCAAATGCAACTTTCCAGACCTGAACGGTCAGCTCTAAATACAGCGAGTTTCTGCTGATTAATTGCCTGCTCAGTGTGCAGAGGGGACAGCCCTTTGTAATGGAGAAAGTGAGGACTGCAGATGTTGGGGATCAGAGTCGAAATGTGTGGCGCTGGAAAAGCACAACATATCAGGTGACATTTGAGGAGCAGGAGAGTCAAAGCTTTGGGCATCAGCCTTTCATCGGGAAGGCATTGGTGCCTTCCCATGTTTTCCATTCCATGATTAACAGGTTATAGGGAACCATATGTGTTCAGGAAAGCAGCACTGTATAGAGCCCTGAAATGGAAAGCAGTCAATCAGATGGTTGGACAGTGAGGAGACATGGTGAGGTGAAGGACAGACTGATTGAAATACAAACATTGGGATAGATAAATCTCCTAGGGGAGACGGGATCCACCCTGGCTTACTACAGGAAGAGAGCGAAGAGATTACTGTACCTTTGGAGATGATCTTTGCGTCCTCACTCTCCATTGGAGTCGTGCCAGATGATTGGAGGGAGGCAAATGTTACTCCCTTGTTCACGAAATGGAATAAAGTTAATCCAGAGAATTACAGGCCAGTCGGTTTACATCAGCATTTGGCAAAGGTTTGGAGAGGATTCTGAGAGACAGAATTTATGATTACTTGTAAATCATAGTTTGGTTAGAAGTAGTCAGCATGGCTTTGTGAGGGACAGGTCATGCCTCACAAACCTTATTGAATTCTTTGAGGATGGGATCAAAAACATTGAAGAAGTGAGAGTAGTGGATGTGGAGTACATAGTTTTTAATCAGGCGTTTGGTAAATTTCCCCATGGTAGGTTCATTCAGAAAGTAAGGACCCATCAGATACAGGGAAACCGGTCTGTCTTCTTGCAGAATGGACTGGTCCATAGAAGACAGAGGGGGATGGTAAATGGCAAGTATTCAGTCTGGAGCTCGGTGACCATTGGTGCTCCATTGGGATCGGTTCTGGGGCCTCTGCTGTTTGAGATATTTATAAATGACTTCAATGAGGAAGAGGGAAGGTGGATTAGTAAGGTTTTCAAATTAACAAAGTATGGTGGAATTGTGGGTAGTGTGGAGGGCTATTGTAGTTTGCACAGGGCATTGACAGGATGCTGAACTGGGCTGATAAGAGACAGTTGGAGTTCAACCTGGAAAATTTGAAGCAATTCAGTTTGGAAGGTCAAATTTGAATGCAGAGTACACGGTTAAATGTCGGATTCATACATTGTGGAATAACAGTGGGATCTGATGATCCATGTCATAGCTCCCACAAAGTTGCCACCCAGGTTGATAAGGTTCTTAAGAAGACGGATGATGTTTTCATTAGCATGGGGGTTGAGTTTAAATAGTGAGGTTATGCTGCAGCTCTATGGTGAGATCACACTTAGAATGTTGCGTTCCGTACTGGTCGCCTCGTTATATGAAAGATGTGGAAGCATTGGTGAGTGTACAGAGGAAATTTATCAGGACGCTGCTTGGACTGGAGGGCAGGTCTTGGAAAGAAAATTCAGGGAACTCGGTTTTTTTCTCATTGGAATGAAAAAGAATGGAACATGACTTGATAGAGGTGGACAAGATGATTAGAGGTAATAGATAGAGTGGATAGCCAGAAACTTTCACCCAGAACGGAAATGGCTATGATGAGGGGGCAAGATTTTAAGGTAATTGGAGGAATATTTATGGGAGATATCCGAGGTAGGTTCTTTACACAGAGAGTGTGGGTGTGCGGATAGGCACTTGAATGATCGTATAATGAAAGGTATGTAGGTTAGTCTGATCTTAGACCAGGATAAAATGTCGGCAGGATATCAAGGGCTGAAGGGCCTGTACTATGATTCCTGTTTCACCAAGCTTGTAGGTTCTCATGAATTCTTGAGTGTGTGAGGGAGTGATGTGTGTGAGATCAGGAAGCTTTGACGAGGTGTTAGGTCAAAACTTACATTTACGTTGTGCATTGTTACAGTCACCTGAGTGCCAGTACAATATGTGTAGGTCACCACACACCAAACAGAATCCGCCAAGTTCAGTTATTAACGTGCTTCTTGGCCTGCCGTTTGCTGCTGTTTTCTTCAGATATATTCTGTTTGGTGAACCATGTATTAATCTCTGACCATCCACAGAGATGTAAACTTTCATTTTGATACTGGTGATAATGAAGGTGACATTTATTCGGTATGGTTTCAGAGGTTTCTTTGTGAGACTCAAGACAGAGCATCAGACTGCCAAATTTTTAAAGTCTTTTCCCAGCATCCGGTCCAGGGTGCAGAAATATGGGGTCTGGGAGACAGGCCAGTTGTCAGCAGCATCAGTAAGTTGTGCGGTGTGATTCTGACACTGCATGGTGACACATCTGCCCAACGGGCCAGGCTCTGACTCAAGATGGTTTTTTAAAACCTGGTTGCTGGTCAGCCATTGATTTGGACATTATTTGTAGCTACACTGAGACCAGTGATAGTCTGTTAGCGAGCTCCCACCGTTCCCAGGGTGGATTCCAAATTATTTGTTGTGAAGAAATGTTTGACTGACTGCCCTGACCCAGGTTAGAAACTCTTTGCACAGATTTAGGAGCAGGTCAGTGTGTCACTCAGCATCACAGGCAACTGTGAATTCCAGTAACACTGTCAATGATTCAAAATCTTTTGGAAGCCATTTTGTAGCGTAGCTCATTGCAAGGTGTTGAGTTCACTGACCCGAACAATAATCAACTGTTAGCTATGTTTCGTGAATTGGGCAAAAATGAGATATGAAGTATGATTATTCAACTGAACTATAATCTCTGAAAACAATTAGGTCGATTCTATATTTATGGGAGTAAAGTATAAACTCCTATCAATGTTTTGTAATGCAAAAATAAAGAATGCACATTTTATTTTACATCGAATAAAGAACATTGTACGTAACTGTTATGATCAGAATTATACATTCAATGTCAGGATTCAAAACAATGCATTGCCACTCCAACATTTTGAAAATGGTCGGCTTCTGAATGATTACATGTTCAGAGAGAGTAAACGATTGGACAATCAAATAGAATTAGCGTTCTTATACATTTATATATAATCAATCAGTTAAATTTCTCAGTGAAATGTACGAGCTTCAGCTAATAGCCAGCAATTTAGAAATAGCAATAATTCAACATGCACTGTGAATGGTTACATTATCAAATTTTAGCGAACAATAATTTGAAAACTTCCGATTTTTAGAAAGAATGCGACTTAATATGAAATGTGGACAGTGAAAAAAAAATGGACATATTTTGGTGTGAGGGAAAAGTCAGACCTTTTCAAAGAGATTTGTGCCAAAGCAATGAGATATTTGTTTTCGTTATCAGAACATAACATTTAAAATATTCATGTTCTGAGAAATAAATAGACTACATAATGAGACTGACCTTGCAATATTTGCATTTTAAATGTTTATCCTGAACCAAATAATCAGATATTTACGAGCACTTAAAACAGGAAATAATCCGATACTGACTTTTATTTGCATCAGACACATGACAGAGTACAAGCGTTTAAAGTACAGGAGGAGGCCATTGGCCACTGTGTGTGCACCAGCTCCAGTAATGTTTCCCAAGCACCTTCCATTTGCCAGCCCTATCTCTGTAGCCCATTAAATTTATAATTTACAAATATATATCCAATTCTTTATTGAATCGTCATCTACAACTCTCCCAGGCGGTCTAATCCAAATCCTAACAACTCTCTCAATAAAGAAGTATTTATGTATCTCAGTCCCAGCTCTTTTGCTGACCATTTTGAAATTAGAAATCCTTGATGTTGTAATGCCAACTAACAGAAACAGAGTTTTCTGTTTTACTCTGCAACTTTCTTCAAACTTTATAAGTTCACATCTCTGTCTGTTCTGCTCCAGGAAGAATAAGCCTTGCAAGAACTGTAACAAACACTACGTCGGAAAAACAGGCAGAAAACGATCCACCTGGATGCATGAACAACAACTAGACAGAAAAAAGACATGACCCACGATCACTAGGTCCTTACATACGGATGAGGAAGTATATCATTTTGACTGTGTCTGCACATCCATCTAGGACCAGCCAAAGAAAGACACGCAGGAGAATTCCTAGAAGCATGGAAATCCAACCGGAACTCTATCAACAAACACATCGATTTTGATTCCATCTAACACTCTCTGAGGAAAAGGACCAGGCATGAAATCACCAATACTGGAAATTACATCACTGACTCAAAGAAACCTAAACACTTAAAAAGCAAGTGGGACATAAAACTAGCATTTCACCGGAGACTCACTGATAATGTTCACTAGGATAGTGATGAACCATCGGAAAATGAACTCTCCAACTCAAACTGACATCCAGAAGAAATGCAATTTCTCTCGTCCTTTCTTTAACTAAATCCTTCATTCCAGTTATCATTCTGATTATTTATAAAGTTATTGGTATTCTTTTGCAAAGTAATATGGAGTCTGTCAGATTGTGTGTGTGAGTGCGTGTGTGTGTGTGAGAGAGAGAGAGAGACAGAACAATCCTCAGTAATCTCTGAATTACTCCCCGTGCCATATGGAAAAGAGGTAAGGATTAGGATGGCGGTATAGTTTAACATGTTGTTAAAAAGCTAGTTCAGGGTTGATGGTTTCAGATTTTTGGATTATTGGAAAATCTTCCAGGTCTGGTGGGACCTGTACAAAAAAGACGGAATGCATCTTAACTGGAGGAGCAACAACATCCTTTTGGGGGGCTTTGCTAGTGCATGTCGAATGGATTTAAACTAATACACCAGGAGTTTGGTAACCAAAGCAGCGGGTCAGAAACTGAGCAGAAGGTCGAGATGAATAGCACATCAGGCATGGCCAGTCTAATGACCATGCTGAGGGAAGGAATCATATCAGTTCACATTGTGAGATGGAAGTTGGAATAAATGATAGAGATGAGGCTCAGGTTTATCAGGGATTCACAAATGAGGATGGAGAGTGTGGAGGATGTGAGGGATTGAGGTGTAAGAGATCAGGAAGACAGTGCACAAGAAAATATTAAAGGGTAAATATTGAAGGGATGGAGTGGAGTGGGGAATTCTGTGATAAATAACTGGCAGCAAAACACATGAAAACTTGCTTTTTATCAAAGTGAATATCTGGGAGGTAATTTATTATGCTTCAGAGAAATAGCACCCTCATGGCTAGAAGTCTTCATTATATTGAAGGAAAATCTGTGTCCATGACATTGCTGTAGCTATAATAATGGCGGTAAACAGCTGGAAAAATGCTCGTGCTGTTGTTAGACAATGCTTGCACTGAGCATGTGAATTACCCTGGATGTTCCTAGAGATGGCTTGGACGCTGTAGGTGGAGAAAGGGCTGAAACTCCATGAGATGATTCTGGTTTGTGATCTCGCCACTTACTGAGTCCAGTCAAAGGAACAAACCAGCAACTGCCATTGCTTATTGCTTCAGAATATATCAGAGCATTCTTGGCTGCCAACGCATAGAATCATGAAACGAATGAAAGGCCGATCATGCCTGTGCCAGAAAGTGCACAACCAAAGGCTTTGTAAATGTTTGTGAGGTTCCCTCCCTCAACGACCCTCCTAGACAATGCATTCCAGATTCATACCACCCTCTCAGTACGAAACACATTCCACAAATCCTCTCTCAAATCCCTGCCTTTCACTTCAAAAATGCGTTCCTTTGTTTTTGACCCTTTGACTAAGAGAAACAGCTTCTGTTTATTCATCTTCTCCATACCCCTATACTCCAGTATACCTGTAGCAGGTTCCCTCCTCAACCTTCCCTGTTGCAAAGGAAAAACGAGCAAATTTAGCCCTCGCCATTCATAGTTTGAGTATTCACTTGTCTTATTACTTCTGACGTGCATCATCCCACATTTATTAGTGTTACATTTCATCGGCCATTGATCTGGCTATCTGAATAATCTATTTATATTCTCCTGATTGTGAGCCACTCAGCTCAGCTTTGTGTCATCCACCAACATTGGTCAGCATTCCATTGCCCCCCCACACCCCCCCCCCCCCCCCCCCCCCCACCATTTTCCACATGCTCACCATCGTCATTTATGAATATCACAAACAAACCGTGGTTTCCTTCCTGTTTCCCAGATGGTATTCAGAGGAAGATTTGAGAATTCCAGTCTCTGTTTTTTCTTATTTTGGTCAATTTACAGAGTGATTTGGTTAACATCTTTTATGAGGAAGCCAGAAATAACAGTTTTGACACAGAGTTGAATTCATCTTTTACACTTTGCATGTTTTATTCATAAAGCTTGTAAATAATTTAGGATGAACTAGGGTTTTGTATCTTGCGCTGGAACATTAACCTTTTGGAGGCACTGCAATAGCCAGAGCTGGAGACATCTTTCATCTGCAGGATGGACACAGACTAATTCATTGTTTGTTAAAATCAGCTAGTGTGATGAGGATAAATACTCAATTAAATTTATGTTATGGACAAACTGCAGGAGTTCAAATCATATTCTCATGTCTACCTTGAATTGGAAGCAAATACATACTGTAAAGAAAAATCAAAAATGTTGAAAAACCACACAAGACAAGAAAAAAAATCCTCTGCACTTGATACAGAAAGATAGAGTACATGTATCATCTTAACAAGAATCAAGTGATCAAAAAGAAAGAACATGAAATCTTTTCTTAATTTTGAATGGAAACCTGATCTCGATTTTTCCTGAACAGTGATGTTTTCGCATCCAATCCCGCTTCCCCAAAAACAAGATTTTCCTTGTCACTAAACATCATCCATCATTCTTCCTCCTTCGTCCTGCTCTTTCCTCACACTCCTATTTCCCTTGCACTACCCCTTCTGCTGCTACATGCTCTTCCACTGATGATTTCCCTTTACACCCTCCTTCTGTCACTCCCATCGTAAGTTACACCAATTCCCCAATTACTCCCACTTCATCTGACCATCGCATTCCCTTTTTGCTTTCCAACTGGGATGATGGGAGCCGCTGGCTTCTGTTCTGCTATTGATCATCAGCAAATGTTGAGATTGAGATGATCAATGTGCAATCGCAACAGACAATAGTGTGTGTCTGTCACTGTCTGATGCAGTGTGAACAGGATTGTTTTGTTCCCCATGTTCCAGAGTGGAGTGTCTTTTTGTCTATGTGTCACAGTGCACAACCAAACAGTCTCATCACAAATAGGATGAACCTTTCCTCAAAATCAGAAGTCCATGCATCAGTTTTCCCTTAAACATTGTGAGTACAGTGAGCACATTGTTCAAACAAGCCGTGTTTTACACTTTTGCTTTTTATTATTTTAACAGTTTACCTCTTTTGAGGTGAGATCAGAGTAACTTCCCTTGCAGCAAAGTAGTATTTGATTCATGTGGCATCATGGACCCTGAGTAAACAGGGGTCAATGGGAATCGGAGGAAATTCTGTCCTGGTAATTTCCTCACTGAACGTTGACACCTTCCCCAGAGCTTTTGAGAATGACAAATAAACTCTGCCCTTGCTAATACCTTCCAAAACCATGGATGACTTTGTCCTGTTAATAACATCAACATTTATTATGTTTTCACAGTTTTGTCTAAAATCTCAGAAAAGTAAGACTTTGCTGATTGACTGTCACTCCAATGAAATCAGGGCATTACAATAAGATTACGTTCATTTTCATTCAGTTACTTCCTGAGGACTGATCATGTGATTACAGTGTCAGTGATATCAACATTTTATCTGTGCAAAAGAATCACATCTCATTGGCTCAAGGCTGCACTACTCCCCAATTCTATTTCTTTCCCCGCTCATTCGCCATGCTCATCAGATATATGAGGCACACAAGATGCAATAACACTGAGATGTCTATGACCCCTTGGAACCTGACTCCCCACCAGTGCCCTGCACTCTGACTGCATCCCTCCCCCAAATGCACTTCCTGTCATAACTTCAGCCTCCCTCCTACCCTTCCACACTCTGATGTTGAATGTTCTGTACTTAACAATGTTCTCAGCATTATCCCGCCGTGCCCCGACTTTAATGAATTTCGGGTACGACATGATGTTGAACTCTTCTCCCACCATCTTCTCCTCGGTGCCCATTTGTTTCGGCAAAGATTCTGTTTCCTGTTCCACAGACTCTTCGCCAAGCTCCAATACTCTTCCTCCACCTGGGCCTCTCCCTCTGCTGTTTGCTTGAACTCAATCTGTTCATTGAGAATGTTCGATGTGTCATTGGTTGTCTTAATTTCTCTGCATCCCCTCACCCAATCCAACAAATCACCCTCTGAACAGGCTGTACACCGTGTGCTTTGATCCAAACCTGACTTTGTTATTCAGCCTGTGCTTGTAAGGGTGATGCTGCTGTAGTCTGGTTGACTGACATCTACATTGCAGAGACTGAGGGCCAGCTCTCAGTTATCTCTTCATATCACCTGCTGGACCCGACCATGGCACATCCGGCCATTGTATCAACTATGATAATTGACCAAATTTCATGTGGTCATTCACACCGTACTTGCCCCCACCTAACGGTCCCCAAGCTGATGGTCCTCTGATAGAGCTGACAGAGCTGACAGAGCTCACTTCTATCTCCTCCTGAAAATCGACAAACAGAACTGCCCGGGCAGACCCATTGCTTCAGCCTACTCCTGCCACACAGAGGGGGTGCATGGATACACACGTGGGCTCCAGTCATACCTGTTTCTTCAAGGGGTACATAGACAATTCCCTGTTCCACTTCTATTCCAGACCCATCCACAACTCTTTCTCCAATGCATAGATTATATCATCGATTCTGCTTCTCTCTCTTGTCCTGAATTTCAAAAAACACATCGATTTCACTTCCAATTTGCATCGCTCCTTCACTTTCACCTAGTCTTTCTCTGACTCATCACTTCCTTTCCTCGGTATCTCTGTTTCCATTTCTGGGGATCGACAGGCCACTAATATCCAGTATTAACCAACCGACTCCCACAGCTACCTGGAGTATACACCCTCACAACCTGTTTCTTGCTAATACTCCATTCCATTCCACCAATTTTTCTGTCTCCACCGCATTGCTTCTGATGATGTCAATTTCTAAAATGTCCACCTTTTTCCTCAACTGAGAATTTCCCAGCACTGTTCTCGAGAGGGCCCTCAACCAGGTCTGACCCACCTCTTGCATTTCTATTTTCACCGTCTCTCTACCCTCCTGCAACAGCACGACAATTCCTCTTGTCCTGGCCTACCATCCCACCTGCATTCAAATGAAGTGGATCATCAGCCGCCATTTCCCCCACCTCCAGCAAGATTCCATCACCAGATACATATTTTCCTCCTCAAAATCGTCCGCCTTCTGGAGGGACCAGGACACCCTGGTTCACTCTTCATTCACTCCCATTACCCCGCCCTCACTCCCACCACAGGCCCACTTCACTTGCCCCTGCCGGAAGTGTAACATGTTCGCACTTCTGTCCTACTTTCTCACTATCCAAGGGCTCAACCACACCTTACCGATGAAGCAGCACCTTTCCCACATTTCACACAATTAGTCTACTCGATTTGCTTCTCACAATGTGGTCTTCTCTACATTGGGGAAACTAACGGTAGCCTGGGTGACCGCTTCTCTGAACATCCAAAGTGTATCTATACAAATGATCCTGAGCTTCCAGTTCCCTGCCAGTTTAATACCGCATCCTGTTCCCTGGCCAATATCTCTCTGTCAGGCTTGCTGCAGTGTTCCAAGAAAATCTATGCAAACTGGAAGAACAACGCCTCATTTACCGTGTGAGGACCCTACAGCCCTTCAGACTCAAAATCAAGTTCAATTATTTTCGGCCCTGAACTCCCCAATGTCCTCGTCCCCGACCAATAATACACCAGGCCTAGTTCTCACATCGCCTTCCATTACACACCCTCTATGATTAGACACTAACAATCTCCATTAACAGCTGTCCAGCCCCTTCTGCATATCAACCAACATTTTCCGAGCTCCCATCAGTTCTGAGGAAGGGTTACTGAACCTGAAACGTTAACTGTGATTTCTCTTCACTGATGCTGCCAGACCGACTGAGCTTTAGAAGGAACTTCTGTTTTTGTTTCAACATTTTCATGACAAGGTCTCACAATCCAATACGTCACCAATATTTAGAGCCTTGTTAAACATAGGAGCTTGGTAATTTTTCATTTAATGTCCATATCAAATTACTCGAGATCCAAGTGAGACAGGGGCTTTGATGTTATCGTTCAGATCAGACAATTTGTCACAGTTCAGAAAAAAAAAGAAATCGAAAGAGCTGGAGCAAAACTCAGCAAATCTGGCAGAATTTGAGCAGAGATGCACAGAATTAACCGTTGACTTTTCAGAAATTTCACATCATAATCAATATGTTAACTCTGTTTCTCTCTGCAGATACTTCTTCATGTTTTTATTTCGTTTCTCCACCATTTTCCGTTTGTATCTCATGTTTGCATATCATTTTATCTCATGTTTCTTGACAGGTCCATATGCTGACCTTGGTTATATTTGGACACGATGGTCCTATTACAGTTGGTGTGTCTGTGACACGTGTATTAAGGCCGAAATCTGTTTCTTCTACAATATTCAAAGAGAAAAAAAACATGTTTCTGAATATCCTGTAAGTCTCAGAAAACCACTTTGTTTTAAAACACTTTTCTTTGCAAGTGAACATCATGACATAATAAGAATCGATTTTTGTTGACGGAACAGTCTGTGTCCTTAAGTGAACAAGCTTGTCTCCCCCCCAAAGGCTTTCTATACATATCACAGAATTATTACAGCAAAGGTTGCGGAAACTCAACCCATTGTCTCTTCCAGCTTAGAATGAGCTGTATTTCTCACTGTTATTCTGTACACTGGCAACTGAAAGCATTCCATTCGTGTGACATGGTAACTGCTCTGCCCAGGACCATAAGAAACTACAGACGGTTGTGTGAACAGCACAGACCATCACGAAAGGCAACCTTCCATCCATTTATACTTCTTATTGTCACCGAAAGGCTGATAACATTAAAACAAGTCTCTCCCAAACTGGTCATGATTTCTGACAACCTCTTCCAACAGGATGAAGATAGAGAGGCTTGAAAACATGGACCAGCATACTCAGGAACAGAACATAGAACATAGAACATAGAGCAATACAGCACAGAACAGGTGCTTCGGCCCACGATGTTGTGCCAAACGTCTATCCTAGATTAAGCACCCATCCATGTACCTATCCAAATCCCGCTTAAAGGTCGCCAATGATTCTCACTCTACCACTCCCACGGGCAGCGCATTCCATGCCCCCACCACTCTTTGGGTAAAGAACCCACCCCTGACATCTCCCCTATACCTTCCACCCTTCACCATAAATTTATGTCCCCTTGTAACACTCTGTTGTACCCGGGGAAAAAGTTTCTGACTGTCTACTCTATCTATTCCTCTGATCATCTTATAAACCTCTATCAAGTCACCCCTCATCCTTCGCCGTTCCAACGAGAAAAGGCCGAGAACTCTCAACCTATCCTCGTATGACCTATTCTCCATTCCAGGCAACAGCCTGGTATATCTTCTCTACACCCTCTCCAAAGCTTCCACGTCTTTCCTAAAGTGAGGCGACCAGAACTGCACACAGTACTCCACATGTGGCCTAACCAATGTCCTGTACAGCTGTACATCACTTCACGACTCTTGAATTCAATCCCTCTGCTAATGAACGATAATACACCATAGGTTTTCTTACAAACTCTATCCACCTGAGTGGCAACTTTCAAAGATCTATGTACATAGACCCCAAGATCCCTCTGTTTCTCCACCTGACTAAGAACCCTACCATTAACCCTGTATTCCGCATTCTTATTTGTTCTTCCAAAATGGACAACCTCACACTTGGCAGGGTTGAACTCCATCTGCCACTCCTCAGCCCAGCTCTGCATCATATCTAAGTCCCTTTGCAAACGACAAATGCCCTCCTCACTGTCCATAACTCCACCTATCTTCGTATCATCTGCAAATTTACTGACCCACCCTTCGACTCCCTCATCCAAGTCATTAATAAGAATTACAAACAGCAGAGGACCCAGAACTGATCCCTGCGGAAATCCACTTGTAACTGGGCTCCAGGCTAAATATTTACCATCTACCACCACTCTCTTACTTCAACCAGTTCGCCAGTTTTCTATCCAATTGGCCAAATTTCCCTCTATCCCATGCCTCCTGACTTGCCGCATAAGCCTACCATGGGGAACCTTATCAAATGCCTTACTAAAATCCATGTACACTACATCCACTGCTCTACCCTCATCCACATGCTTGGTCACCTCCTCGAAGAATTCAATAAGACTTGTAAGGCAAGACCTACCCTTCACAAATCCGTGCTGGCTGTCCCTAATCAAGCAGTGTCTTTCCACATAGTCATAAATCTTATCCCTCAGTACCCTTTCCATTACTTTGCCTACCACAGAAGTAAGACTAACTGGCCTGTAATTCCCAGGGTTATCCCTATTCCCTTTTTTGAACAGGGGCACAACATTCGCTACTCTCCAGTCCCCTGGTACCACCCCCGTTGCCAGTGAAGACGAGAAGATCATTGCCAATGATACTGCAATTTCCTCTCTTGCTTCCCACATAATCCTAGGATATATCCCGTCAGGCCCGGGGGGACTTATCTATCCTCAAGTTGTTCAAAATGTCCAACACATCTTCCTTCCTAACAAGTATCTCTTCTAGCTTACCAGTCCGTTTCACACTCTCCTCTTCAACAATATGGTCCCTCTCGTTCGTAAATACTGAAGAGAAGTACTTGTTCAAGACCTCACCTATCTCTTTCGACTCAATGCACAATCTCCCACTACTGTCCTTGATCGGACCTACCCTCGTTCTCGACATTCACAGGTTTCTCACATACGCAGAAAATGCCTTGAGTTATCCTTGATCCTATCTGCCAAGGATTTTTCATGCCCTTTCTTAGCTCTCCTAATCCCTTTCTTCAGGTCCCTTCTGGCTATCCTGTATCCCTCCACTGCTCTGTCTGAAACCATGTTTCCTCAACCTTATGTAAGCCTCCTTCTTCCTCTTTGCTAGACATGCAACCTCCCTCGTCAACCAAGGCTCCCTCACACGACCATTTCTTTCCTGCCTGATGGGTACATACATATTAAGGACACGTCGTATCTGCTCCTTGAAAAAGTTCCACATTTCCACCACATCCTTCCCTGACAGCCTATGCTCCCAACTTATGCTCCTCAAATCCTGTCTTACAGCATCGTAATTTCCCTTCCCCCAATTGTGAAATCTACATTGTTGTGCGCACCTATCTCTCTCCATAACCAAGGTGAAAGTCACAGAATTGTGGTCACCATCACCAAAATGTTCACCCACTAACAGGCCCATCACTTGTCCCGGTTCATTACTGAGTACAAAATCCAATATGCCACCCCCGGTTGAACAATCTACATACTGAGTTAGAAAAGCTTCCTGGACACACTGCACAAACACCGCCCCATCCAATCTACTTGATCTAAAGAGCTTCCAAACAATATTTGGGAAGTTGATGTCGCCCATGACTACGACCCTGTGGCTTCTGCACCTTTCCAAAATCTGTTTCCCAATCTGTTTCTCCACATCTCTGCTGCTATCGGGGGGCCGATAGTAAATACCCAACAAGGTGACTGCACCTTTCCTATTTCTGACTTCAGCCCATACTACCTCCAGAGGCAGATCCCCCTTAAACTTCCTTTCTGCAGCCGTTATACCATTTCTAATTAGCAATGCCACCCCCCCTTCCTTTTTTACCACCCTCCCGAATCTTACTGAAACATCTGTAACCAGGAACCTCCAACAGCCATTCCCGTCCCTCATCTATCCATGTTTCCGTGATGGCCACAACATCGTAGTCCCAGGTACCGATCCACGCCTTAAGTTCACCCACCTTATTTCTGATACTCCTTGCGTTGAAGTATACGCACTTGAGCCCATCTCTGTGTCCGCAACTATCCCCTGTCATTGCTACCTTCTCCACAGCCTCTCTACATTCTTGGACATCCTGACACACAGATAGCTTACGTACTGGACTACAAGTCCGGATCCCATCCCCCTGCCAAATTAGTTTAAACCCCCCCCGAAGAGTGCTAGCAAACCTACCCCCCAGGATATTGGTGCCCTTCTGGTTCAGGTGCAACCCGTCCTGTTTGTACAGGTCCCTTAGATGATGGTAAGGAAGACTTTAGAGCTACTACAGTGATGTTTGTAATGTTGACTTTTCCAGTGCACAGTTTGATGCCAGGTGGTCCAGCCGGTTTCATTTCTTTGAGCCTTTGTAACCATTGGTACAAGTGAATGACTCACTGGACCATTTCAGGGAGCGATTGGGAGTCAATTACGTTGCTTTGGGTCTGGATTTGCATGTCAGCCAGACCAGGTGAGGATAGAAGATTCCTTCATTGAATGATATTAATGATCCAGATGGATTTTTCTAAAAATCGGCAATGATTTTATTCTCATAGGTAGATTCATAATTCCAGGGATATTTTAAAATTACTGAATGGAATTTCCACCATCTGCAGTGGTGGGATTCGAACTTGGGTCCAGAGAACAGGAGCTGATTGTCTGGATTGATAATCTATTGGTAACACCATGAGGCCTATTTGGAACCACATGTTGTACTCAACTGATATTTCTTGAGTTGCCCTGTTTTTCATTCATTGATTATGTTATTCTGGAATTTCATCTGTCATTAAATCCTGATTGAAATACACAGTCATGAACGTCGTCTCGACTGCTTGAATTTCATTCAATCTGTTTGGTTTGAACAGACATTTCAAGGCAGCTGCACATCAGAAAAGAACAGGAAGTAAGAATGGCTGACTGTGCACTGTACCTGTCACCGGACCAGTATGTCTGGGTATGTCAGTTAGTCTGATCTTCGAGTAGGGTAAAAGATCGGCAGGACGTCAAGGGTCGAAGGGTCTGCAATGTGCTGTACTGTTCTGTGTTTTACGTTTCACCCAGCCTGTGGATTCTTATCAATTGTTGAATGTGTGAGGGAGTGATATGTGTAAGATCAGGAAGCTGGGGAGGGGCGTTAGCCCAAAACTTCCAGTTATGTTGTTCATTGTTCCACTCACCTGAATGCCAGTATGTGTGGTGTCCTACACCAGGCAGGCTCCACCAAGTTCAGTTATTAACGTGATTCTTGACTTGTCATTTGCTGCTCTTTTCTTCAGATACAATCTGTTGGGTGACCCATGTATTAATCAGATGTTTGCTGAGTTGAGTGAATTAGGCAAAAATAAGACATTCAACTGTATAGGATTATTCAACTGAACTATAATCTCTGAAAATAATTAGGTTGATTCTATATTTATGGATCAAAAATATAAATTCCTGTCAGGATTTTCTAACACAACAATAAAGAATGTACATTTTATTTTGTATCGAACAAACAACATGGATGTAACTCTTCTGGCGATCAGAATTACATACACACTGTCAGGATTCAAAACAATGCATTGTCACTCCAACATTTTGAATGTGGTTGGCTTCTGAATGATTACATGTGCAGGGTGAGCAAACGATTGAACAATCAAATAGAATGAGTGTTCCTATACATTTATACATATTCAATCAGTTAATTTCTCACTGAAATTTACAAGCTTCAGCTATTTGCCAGCGAATTAGAAATGGCTATAATTCGACTTGCACTGTGAATATTCAAGTAAATAAATTATTTGTGTTATCAATTTTTAGTGAACAATAAGTTGAAAACGTTATTTTTTTATAAAAAAATATTATTTATTTTGAAATGCAGACAATGAACAAAGACGACAAACATATTATTGTGTGAGTTAAAAGTCAGACATTTTCAAAGAGACTTGTGCCAAAGCAAAGACAGATTTGTTTTCGTAATTGGAATTCAACATTTAAAATATTAATGTTCTGAGCAATAATTAGACTATATAATGAAGATGGTCTTGCAATACTTGCATTTTAAATGCTTATGCTGCACTAAATAATCAGATATGCGCAAGCATTTACAATGTGAAATAATCGTATACTGACTTTTATTCACATCAGACACATGATAGAGTGTGTGCATCAGCTACAGCAATGTCTCCAAAGCCCCGCCCATTTGCTAGCCTTATCTCTGCAGCCTGTTAAATTCATATTTCCAAATACATATCCCGATCTCTTTTTGATCTTCATCCACAACTCTCCCAGGCAGTCCATTCCAAATCCTAACAAATCTCACAATAAAGAAGTTTTTCTTTATCTCAAACCTAGTTCTTTCGTTAACAGTCTTGGAATTAGAACTCCTTGATGGTGTAATGCTAACTAACGGAGACAGAGTATTCCTGTTTTACTCTACAACTTTATTTCATACTTTTGAGCACCACAATAAGTTCACATATTTGTCTGTTCTCCTCCATGAAGAATAAGCCTTGCAGGAACTGTAACAAGCACTACATTGGAAAAACAGGCAGAAAACTAGCCACCTGGATACATGAACAACAGCTATCCAGAAAAAAAAGACATGACCCACTATCACTGGTATCCTTACATACAGGTGAGGAAGTACACCATTTCGACTGGGTCCATCTAGGACAAATCAAACAGAGACACGCACGAGAATTCCTAGAAGCAGAGCATTCCAACCGGAACTCTATCAACAAACACATCGATTTTGATTCCATCTAACACTCTCTGAGAAAAAGAACCGGACATAAAATCACCAATACTGGAAATTATATCACTGACTCAACGAAACCTCAACACATAAATAGCAAGGGGGACATAATACCATCACTTCACCAGAGTCTCACTGATAATGTTCCCTATTACAGTGATGAACCATCTGAAAATGAACTCTCCAGCGCAGTGAGCAAACTGACATCCAGAAGAAGCACAATTTCAGTAATCTTCCCTTTCACTAAATCCTTCATTCCAGTTATCATTCCCATTATTTTAAGGTTGTTTGTATTCTTAGTATTGCAACGTAATTTGGTGTCTCTCTGTCTTCAGAATGTGTGTGTTTTGTTTGGGGGGGTGGGTGCGAGAGAGAGAGAGGGCGAGAGTACAGACAGAGACAGGCAGAGACAGAGAGAGAAAACAATCCGCTATAATCTCTGGATTACTTCCCGTGCCATGTGGAAAAGAGGGATGGATGAGGAAGGCAGTATAGCTTAACACGTTGTTAACAAGCTCATTCAAGGGTGGGGATTTCAGATTGTTGGATCATTGCGATCTCTTCCAAGACAGGCGAGGACCTATGCAAAGAATACAGGTTGTATCTTAACTGGACGAGCACCAACATCCTTGTCGGGAGGTGTGCTCGTGCAAGTCAGATGCATTTGAATAAACCAGGAGAGTGAGACCCAAAGCAGCAGATCAGGAACTGAGCAGAAGGTCAAGGTGAATAGGACATCAGGCATGGCCAGTGTAATGACCATGCCGAGAGAAGGAATCAAATCAGTCCAAAATGTGAGTTGGGAGTTGGAATAAATTATAGAGATTAGGCGCAAGTTTTTCAGGGATTAATAAATAAGGATGGAGATTGTGGGGGATGTGAGGGAGTGAGGTGTCTGAGAGCAGAGAGACAGTGCACAAGAAAATGATAAAGTGGAAAGAGGGTGGGGTGGGGAATTCTGTGAGAAACAACTGACAGAAAAAAAACACAGGAAAACTTGCTGTTTGTCAAAGATAATACCTGGGAATTTTTTTTTATGGTTCAGCGAAATAACATCCCTATTGCTCGAGGTGTTTATTGTAATGGAGGAAAAGCTGTGTTCAAATTATGGCTGTAACTATAATAATGGGGGCAAACAGCTAGAATAGTGTCAGTGCTGTCGTTGGCCAATGCTTGCACAGAGCATGTGAATTACCCTGGATGTTCCCAGAGATGGCTGGGCTGACTTTGGTTGAGTAAGTGCTGAAGCTGCATGAGATGCTGCTGCTTTGTAATACAGAAACTTACTGAGTACCATCAAAGGAACAAAGCAGCAAATGCCATTGCTTATTGTTTCAGAATATACCAGAGTGTTCATGGCTGCCACTGCAAAGAATCATGCAATGAAAAACAGGCCGATCACATCTGTGCCAGCAAGTGCACATCCAAAGGCTTTTTAAACGTTTGTGAGGTTACCTCCCTCAACCACCTTCCTAGACAACGCATATGAGCAAATTTAGCCCTTCTCTTTCATACTTACTTTTGAGAACTTACTTGTCTTGTTACCTCTGACTTGCATCTTCCCAATTTATCGGTGTTAAATTTCATCAGGCCATTGATCTGGCTATCTGAATAATCTGTTTCTATCCTCCTGCAGCCTAACACTTCCCTCCTGACTGTGATCCACCCCCAGCCCATCTTTGTGTCATCCACAACATTGATCATCATTTCACTGCTCCCCACCTCCACATTCTCACAATCGTCATTTCTGAATATCACAAACAAGCCATGATTTCCTTCCTGTTCTCCAGATGTTATTCAGAGGATTATTTGACAATTCCAGTTTCTTGCTTTCCCCATTTTGGTGAATTTATGACTGATGTAATTAACACATTTTATGAGGGAGCCACAAATAGCATTTTCGACACAGAGTTGAATTCACTTTTTACACTCCGGCCCTCTGCATGTTTTATTTATAAACCTTGTAAATAAATTAGGATAAACTGGGTTTGGCATCTTGCGCTGGAACATCACATTTTGTGTGGCACTGTTCTTTGTAACATTCCCTGCAATAGCCAGAGCTGATGAAATGTTTCATCTGCAGGAGGGACGTGGACTCATTGTTTGTATACATCAACGGGTGTGATGGGGATAAATATTCAATTAATTTCTATATTATGGGCAAACTGCAGAAGGTCAAGCCATGTTCTCATATCCACCTTGAATTGGAAGTAAATACATACTGGAAAATAATCAAAAATATTGAAACACCACAGTAGGGAAGGAAAAAAACACATGCCGCCTGCACTTAATAGAAATATGGAAATATATAGTACATGTACATCCTGAACAAGGATCAAGCGATAGAAGAGAGAGTACAAGACATCCTTTCTTAATTTTGAATGAATTCCAGATCCCGATTTTCTTGAATAGTAATGGTTTCTCATCCAATCCCACCATCCAGTCTTTTCTGCATATAAACCAACATTTTCCATATTATCATCGGTGAAAATTTGGGGTAAGATGGTTACAGCATTGCAAACGTACAACCGAGCAGAATCATCTAGCCTGCGATAAGAAAACATCGATCATTCTCCCACACAATGACTTCACTAGAGCAATTAGTGTTGGGAGATGTGACCAATAGCCAGCGATGTCAGCATCCAGTCCAGTCCAGTTATATTGTGAACTGAATGTGCTGTATTGAAAGCGAGAACTGTTTCCTCAGTGACTGTGATGTCAGTCTTCATGCATTGTGTTACTGGAGGGTTTCCCTCTCCTATTGGTGAGGGGCTTCACTCAGTGCGCTATCCCAGTGTGGGAGCAGATGTATCAGCTCCAACAGTAACAGAGATCAACAGCTGCACAGACGTGGAGAGGACAGATCTGAATCTGAGAATAATGGACTGGATAATTAAACCAATGGAGAGGAGGCTTTCCTTGGGACTTTTCAACATTTTTCTCTGTTGGGAATTTCTACCATATCGGATATTAGCGGTGCTGATCATTATTTTGGGCGGGGTGGAGGGTGTGTTACTAACATATTCTCGCTATTTGTTGGTGTTTTCTACCTCTTTCCATTCATTAATCCCATAAACAAGTTTGAACTTCATTGCAATTGCTGTCATCTACATTTGTCAAAGAAAGAAAATGTTATATTCAATTCAAATTGCAGTCTCCATTAATCTGAAATGCAGCCCACTCCCTTACAAACATCTGAGAACAAAACTGTGGACAACCTCGAGATCCCTTTTGGCCCTGAATTGATTTATGTCTCGTGTTCTCTCTATCACGAACCCTGTCCACTACCAGCTCAGAATATCCCCAGTCTCCATCTCTGCGTCAGTTCTGTGTCTGAACAAACCATTGTCTGCACGTTGGTAAAATTCAGACTTTATGTTTCAAGCTCTCTTCTGGCCACTTTTCCAGTTACAAGTATTTCAATCACAAAATTGTTCTTGTCTCGGACGTTACTTCATGATTAGGACAATGTATCAGAGTAGGAATGTCGCTTGATGTAATTCAGGAGCAAAGCTTATTAAACGAAAGAAATTGTTTCAAGCGATTTGTTTCAAGTTCTACCACAGCTGATGGCAGAACTTAAATAAAAATGATAAGAATTCGAATAAAGTGCATTTCACGAAAAACAACCATAAAACCCAGATTTTGTCTGAAAATCTTGCTGTTTCACTGATGACTTTAAAGAAGTCTAATGTTACTACCCAGTCTGGGTTAAGTGTGACTTCAGACCCATATCAATGTGCTTGATTTTATATTGGCTTGTGGAATGGCCTCACAGTCAGGGCAATTAGTGATTATTAACAAATGCTGCCCTTGGCAGAGATGCCGACTTCCCATGGGATAACAAATTTGAAGCTTATACCAAATAAAAGAAAATGCTGGAGATCTGAAATTGCATAAGAAATGCAAAGCAAAGAACAGAAAGTGCTGGGAGATTTCCTGAACTGAAAACAGTTGGAAAATAGTGTGAATAATGCTGGGGACAGGGAAGTCTGCTTTGAAAGGGAGGAGGAGTGAGCTAAATCGATAGAGAAAGAAAGAGATAGAAGAAAAAGAGCAAACAAAGGGAATGGTGATCAGCTAGGAATGAAATAAAATGTGAAATTCACCTAATTTATTTTTGACTTTTCCAATCTTCCTGAATATCTTGCCCATGCCGGTACATGTATACCCTGCTTTTCAAATATTCACTTTTTGCCACTTCCCTTTCCGAAAAACCTCCATTACGTCCTGTTTTCGCTAACCAAAAGAAATCCGAAGAGGATTTTCACTTCTACCAAAGAAAGGTGATTTTTTCCCACATAAATTAATGCTGCTTTGCTTTATGCCATATCAGATTATGAAAGGTTTTGTAGGAATACTCTACTTTCAGATACCGAGGGAAACCTGTATATATCTAAGATCACGTTTAAAGTGATTTGATCCCACTTGTCTGTCTTCGCTGAGTGTCGTCATCTTCTTAAATTTATTAATGTGTAACAGGTATCGATGGCTGGGCCAGCATTAGTTCACTCATTTGATTGCCCTTGAGAAGACCTTGAGCCTCAATGGCACTTACACAGAGTAAGGCACTCAAGGTTCCAGCTGCACAGGAGGTGTGCAAAGCAAGATCGACTTTCGCATGATTAATATTATTTGAAAAGTTAGAGATGTTAATTCGTCAGTGTAATTAAGGTAAGGAAGATGGTGTTCCTGTGCATGCCGGTCCATGTTTTCAAGCCTCTGTATCTTCTCCCTTTTGGAAGAGTTTATTGGAGATCATTACCGGTTTTGGAGAGATATTTGATGTTGCCCGCCTTTAGCTCACAATGAGAAGTAGGAATGGATGGAAGGTTGACTTCCATGATAGTCTGGGCTGTGCACACAACCGTCTGTAGTTTCTTCTGGTCCTGGGAAGAGCTGTTACCGTCACACTATTATGCACATGAATAGAATGCTTTCAGTTGCCAGTATGCAGAGCACTGGGAGAAGGCAGTTCCAAAATATTTAGATTTAGCAATGGGCTATTAAATGGATATCCAAGTTCTTGTTGCCGTTTTGACAACAATTGAAATTTAACCAATGTTGCCAACATCCAACCAAAGAGCCATCACATTCTTCAAAACAATAGAGAAGCCATCACCATCACAACGAGGGAGAAATAGACAGACACGTATAAGGAGAGAGAGGGACCACAGCGAGGGAAACAGAATGACAGTCAGTAAAACAGAGAAAGGAAACAAAACAAGAAACAAACAGTCACATGGACAGGGAGAAGGGGAGATCGTGAGTTCAGGGAAAGAAACAGAATACAGAGAAAAGGAAAATACAAGGAAACAGACAGTGAGAGAGAAATAGTGAGAGACAAAGCACACAGTGAGCTGGGGGTGGGGTCACAGTGAGCTGAGGATGGGGTCACAGTGAGCTGGGGGTGGGGTCACAGTGAGCTGGGGATAGGGTCACAGTGAGCTGGGGATAGGGTCACAGTGAGCTGGGGATGGGGTCACAGTGAGCTGGGGATGGGGTCACAGTGAGCTGGGGATAGGGTCACAGTGAGCTGGGGATGGGGTCACAGTGAGCTGGGGATGGGGTCACAGTGAGCTGGGGATGGGGTCACAGTGAGCTGAGGATGGGGTCACAGTGAGCTGGGGATAGGGTCACAGTGAGCTGGGGATGGGGTCACAGTGAGCTGGGGATGGGGTCACAGTGAGCTGGGGATGGGGTCACAGTGAGCTGGGGATGGGGTCACAGTGAGCTGGGGATGGGGAATGGGAGGTGCTGGGGGTGAGGACCAGAGAGAGATCGGAGTGAGCTGGGGGGAGGAAGATGAGGATTCACTTTGATCTGTACCAAGGAGTACAGGCTGATCATAGTAAGCAAGGATGTGCAGAACAATTACTGTAAAACATGTCTGAGAGGCATGCAGGTTACGCTGCACACGGCGTGCGTGAGGCGAGATCAACATGAACCAGATCAGTATTATCTGAGATTAGAGAGTACATTCGTCAGTCTAATAACAGTCAAGAAGAAACTTTTAATGAGCCAGCTTCTCAGTGTTTTCAAGCTTCCATATCTTTTAGCCTGATGGAAGAGGTTGTGGGAGACCATTACCGCGGTGTGATGGGTCTTTGATAATTTTAGAACAAAACATTCCAGCACAGAAACAGGCCATTCGGTGGTCCGAGCCTGCGCCGATCCAAATCCTCTATCTAAACCTGTCGCCTATTTTCTCAGGATCTGTATCCCTTTGTTCCCTGTCCATTCATGTACCTTTCCAGAAACATCTTAAATGGAACCACTGGTCACAGTTCTCCATTTTGAGAAACTCCCTTCCCCTACTATTCTCTGCCTCCTGTTGCCCAGCCAGTTCTTTCTCCACGTAGCTAGTGCACCATGTGACTTTCACTTTCTCCATAACCTGACCGAGGGGAAACATACCAAACGCCTTCCTGAAGTCCATGTACATGACATCTACAGTATCTCCCTCATCAATCAACTTTGTCACTTCCTCAAAGAATTCTATTGAGTTGTTAAGACGTGACCTTCTCTGCACAAAACCATGTTGTCCATCACCGATAAGACTATTTTCATCCAAATGAGAGTAGATCCTATCCCTCAGCATCTCCTCTGGCAGATTCCCTACCTCTGACATCAGTCTCACCAGTCCCTACTGGATTATCCCTACTAACTTTCTTAAACAAGGGGTTTAACAATTTTCCAGTCTTCCACGACCTCAGCCGTGTTCAAGGATGCTACAAAGATATCTGTTAATGCCCCAGATATTTCCTGTCTCCCTTCCCTCAGTAATCTGGGGTAGATGTTGGAAGCCTTTCTGCGGCAACGAGCCATGTAAATGGAATCAATGGTTGGGATGTTCGAGTCCGTGTTGGTCAGAGCTGTGCACCCAACCTTCTGTAGTTTCTAACAATCCTGAGTAGAGCAGTTGCTGTACCAGGCTGTTATCCACCGGGACAATACGCTCTCAATGGTGCATCTGTAGATGTAGAGCATGCTGATTTTCCTGTATCACCTGAGGAAGGAGAGGCATTGTTGAACCTTCCCGATCGTCGGACCTATGTGAGAAGTTCAGGACAGGTTGTGAGTTATCATCACTCCGAGGGACTTGATGCTCTGCATTCCCTCAAACGGTTGATGTAGATGGGGTGTGTTCCCCTCCTTTCTTCATAAAGTCAGTGATCAGTTCTTTACATTTGCCGGATTAGAGAGAGAGGTCATTATCAATACACCATGCCACCAAGCTCTCTAAGGCCTTTCTAGATTCTGACGCGTTGTTGTTAAATATCTGTACTGCTATAGTGATGTCATCAGCGAACTTGTAGCTGGCGTTGTTTGGAATTTGGAAACTCAGCTGTGGGTGTACAGGGAGTACAGAAGGGGCTGAGGACACAGCCGTGGTTTTTACAGGGAGGACATTAGGGGGCTGCAGAAACAACCGTGGGTTTACAAAGAGTATAATAGTTGGTTTAGGGCACAGCCGTGGGTGTTCAGGGAACACACTAAGGGGCTGAGGTCACATCCGTGGGTGTACCTGGAGTACCATAATGGGCTGAGGGCACAGACATGGGAGTACATTGCATACAGTAAGAGGCTGAGGGCACAGACTTGGATGTGCATGGAGGACAGTGGGGGGCTGAGGACACAGCCGTTGGTGTGCAGGGAATGCAGTAGGGGGTTAAGGGCACATCCGTGGGTATACAGGGCGTACAGTAAGGTGCTGAGGGCACAGCCATGGGTGTATAGGGAGGACAGTAGTGGGCTAAGGACACAGCCATGGGTGTACAGGGAGTACAGTAAGGTGCTGAGGGTACAGCCGTGGGTGTACAGGGAGTATTGTCGGGTGTTGAGAACACATCCTTCAGCAGCTCTAGTTTTCATTGTTATTGTGGAGGAGGTGGTTTTAACCTATTTCACGATTGTGGGTCAGAAATCTGAGGAGCCAGTTGCAGAGGATGGAACTGAGACCAAGATCACAGAGTTTTTGATTAGTCTGTAAAGGATAATGATTTTGAAGGTGGAGCTTTCGTCAATGAGCAGGAGTCTGGTGTAAGTGTCCTTGTTGTCCAGATCTTCCAGTGATGCGTGCAGGCTCGGGTATGGCATCTGTTGTGCGCCCGTTACTTCAGTCGGCAAATTATAATGCAGCAGGTCAGGCTGGGAGACTGGAGTTGGTGTAGGCCATAACCAGCCTCTCAAAGCACTTCATGATTAGATTATTGAGGTCAGAGCCACTGGGTGGTCGTCTATAAGGGCATGTTCCATGTGCTTTCTCACGAGGATGATGACGGCCTTCTTGAATCAGGTTGGGACTTCGGCTTCAGGAGGGAGAGGCTGAAGTTGTATGTGAATACCTCTGCTGCTTGGTACAAACAGGATCTGAATGCTGAGCCAGAAACACTGTCCAGGCCCATCCCTTTCTTTGATTTGACTCACTGAAAGACTGACCATGCCTACAGCGGTGACAACAGACACAAGTACATCTGGGGCTTTCCCGGCCTGTGTCAGCCCTCAGTGACCGTCACACAGTCATTTATGATCGACATCCCCACCCCACACCTCCCTCTGTCGTCTTCAATACAAAATGATATTCGTTGGTGTGAGCACCACACAGTCAGCATTGAGACAGATTGCCATTAATAAACTGGGATCGTGCGCCATCAAGTTCTGTGTCACCATAATGGGGTAAATTCATAATAAAATAGTGAGCAGGGTGTCAGTGCCAGTGGTGCAAGGAGTGAAGGCATTGCAGGTGTAATTCCAGTCATGCTGCTTTAAACTAAATGGAGTCAAACATCTTGAGTGTTGTGCCTTTTCAATGATGGATAGTCCTTAGGAAGTGCCAATTACACGAACCATTTGATCTGATGGCAGTTTTACTAAGTTTGAAGATGATACAATGATGATTGGATGGGCAGGTGATATTGAGGAAGTGGGGAGGCTGCAGAAAGACTTGGACAGTTTAGGACACTGGGAGAACACATGGCTGATGGAACACAATATGGGAACATGTGAGATTATGCACTTCAGTAGGCAGAATACAGGCAGACACTATGTTCTAAAAGGCTTCATGAAATCTGAAGCACAAAAGGAGTTTGGCGTCATCGTCCTCTCTTACGGTTAATGCGCAGGTGCAGTTGGCATTTAGGAAAGCAAATGCAATGTTAATATTCATTTCAAGGGAGTGTGAGAATACAAGAGAGGAGACATACTGCTGAGAATGTAATGGGCTTTGGACAGACGGGATTTGGAGTATTGTGAGCTGTTCCGGGGAAGGATCTACGGGTGTTGGACACGATCTATCCTGGGAATGATGGCTTGTCATATGAGCGTCAGTTGAGGGCTCTATGTCTGTACTCAATGGAATTTCGAACAATAGAGGTGGGCAACTGATTGAAACTGAGCGATTACAGCAAAGCTTGATACAGTTACAGTATAGAAGATATTTCCACAAGTCTTAGAGACTATGACAAAATGAGACAGTTTCAGAGTGAAGAGATAGGCTGAATGGCCTATATCTATTGCTATATAGCATGCCTGTATTGTCATTCACTGCAGAATTGTAAATCTCAGACCTGCTCTTGTAACCGTTGTATCTGTGTTTTGATTTGAATTCACCTTCTGGTCAGTGGTAACCCCTGTAATATGGACGGTGGAAGGATTCAGTGTTAAGCAGTAGTGGCAGTAAGATGTTGAATATAAGCTGCTATGTGTGAGTCTCATCTGGCGGGAGTACATTGTCTCGACGATGATTGTCATTTTCAGTCTGGTATTTTTGAAGGATCGATCCACTTACACTAATATTGCATTTAATAAAACAGGTGCAATTTATCACAGCACTCAGCAACAATATGCCATGGAACACTGAACACTTTTCTAATAACAGAAAGGTCGAAAATGTTCAGTATCAGAAACACTGCTTTCCTGTTCATGTTCAAATCAGAAAACCTGTTACCTCGAGGTGTTCAACTTGGAACTTTTTAAACTGATTTTTTTGGTTATGGGAATCGCTGGATGGACCCACCATTTCTTTTCCGTCCCTAGTTACCCCTTGAGAAGATGGTGCTGAGTTGCCTTCTTATACTGCTGCAGTCCACCTGCTGTGAGTTGATCCACAATGCTACGAGGGAGGGAATTCCAGGGTTTTGACCCAGCAACAGTGAAAGAATGGTGATATATTTCCAACTCAGGATGTTGACTGGTTTGGAAGGGAGTTTGAAGGTGGTGGTGTTCGCCAAAACCTGCTGCCGTTGTCATTCAAGATGGAAGTGATTGTAGGATTGAAACGTGCTGTCTTGTCGATAGAACATACTGCTGCTACTGAGCAGAGGTGGTGAATGGAGTGAATGCTTGTGGATGTGGTGCCAATCAATTGGGCTGTTTTGTCCTGGATGGTGTCAAGCTTCTTCAGTGTCGTTGTGGCTGCACTCATTCAGGCAATTGGGGAGTATTCCATCTCACTCCTGACTTGTGTCTTGTAGATGGTGAGCATGCTTTGGGAAGACAGGAGGTGAGTTAAACGCATAATATTCCTAGCCTTTGATCTGCTCTTATATTTATGTGGCGAGTCTAGTTGAGTTTCTGGTCATTGGTAACCTGAAGTGTATTGATAGTGTGGTGGGGAGGGGAATTTAGTGACAAATATGCTGCTGAATACCAAGTGGTTATATTGTTTCTTACTGGTGATAGTCATTGTCTGGCATTTGTGTGGTGCCAGTGTTACTTGTCACTTATTAGCCCAAGCCTGGATATTGTCCAGATCCTGTTGCCTTTAGGCATGGACTGCTTCCATAACTGAGCATTTGCAAATGGTGCTGAACATTGTGCAGTCATCGTCGAATATCCCCACTTCTGACCTTATGATGGAGAGAAGGCCATTGATGAAGCAAAAGAAGGTGTTTAGACCTAGGTTTCATCCGGAGGGCAACAGAAGATATTGCCTAGTATGGTGACGAAACATCTGAAAATGACCATTCCAGCTCATGGAGCAAACCTACGTCCACATTATCCTGCGGGTCTACTGCAGAGATATTCTGGAAGTGTGATGACCGACCTCCAACAACAATAACCGTTTTTCTATCTGTCAGATATAACTCCAATAATGAAATACTTGCTCGAAATCTCCTTTTTGCTTGGGTTCCTTGATGCCACATTAGAAAGAATGCAGCCTTGATTTTCAAGTGCTGGAATTCAGTTCCTTTTTCTATGTTTGAACAAAGACTGTGGTGAGTTCGGGAGCTGAGTGTCCCCGGTGGAACCCAAACTGGGTGTCACTGAGCAGGTTAATTGCTGAGCAGGTGCTGCTTGATAGCACTGTTGGTGAGTGCTTCCATCACTTTATTGATGATGGAGAGTAGACCGATGAGGCAGTATTTGGCTGGTTTGAATTTGTCCTGAGTTTTATGTACAGAACATACTTGAGCAGTATTTTCTCATTGTTTCACTCTCTATTGCACGAGGGTTAATCCTCTGGTTTGATGGTAATGATTGAGTGGATTATATACTGCACCATGAGATTACAGATTGTGCTGGGGTATTGTTCTTCTGCTATTGTTGGACCACAGCGTCTTATGGATACTTAGTCTTGAGTTGCTAGATGTGTTTGAAGTCTGTGCCATTTAGCATATTGATAGCGCCACACACTATAGTGTTTATTCTCAATGTGACCGTGAGACTTTGTCTCCTCAACAACAGTGCGGTTGTCAGTTTTACCGATGCTGTAATGGACAGATGCATCTGCAGTTGGGAGATTGGTAAGGATGAGGTCAGGTATATTTTTTATTCCCTCTCGTTCATTCCCTTACTACCTTCTGCAGACCCAATCAAGTAGATATGTCCTTTAGTATCCGACCAGCGTGATCGGTAGTGCTGCTGCCAAACCACTCTTGGTGGTTGACTTTGAAATTCTTCAGCGAGAATAAACTTTGTGCCCTTTTCACAGTCAGTGCTTTCTCCAAGTGTTGTTCAACATGGAGGAGTACTGATCCAGCTGAGCAATGACGTTACATGTTAATCAGTAAGACTGCTTTGCCCACGTTTAATCTAAAGCCATGGGACTTCATTGGGTTCGGTGTTAATTTTGGGGACTCGCAGAGCAACTATCTCCAGAATGTATTGCACTGAGCTGCCCCCTCTGCTGGATTGGTCCTGACCTTGGGCCAGGACATATCCAGTCATAGTGATGGTGGTTTCTGGGGTATTTCTGTCAGTTATAATTTCATGAGCATGACTATGTCAGGCTGTTGCTTAACTAGTCTGTAAGGCAGTTGTTCCAATATTGGCACTAGCCCTCAGGTGTTAATAAGGAGGACTTTGCAGGTCCGACAGTGATGTTTCCAACTGACGTTTTTGGTGGTCAGATCGATAACTGATGGTCCACCTGGTTTCATTTCTTTGAGAATTTGTAGGTATTGGTATAACTGAATGACACGCTAGTCCATTTCAGAGCGCGACTGAGAGTCATCACATTACTTTGGGTCTGGAGTGAGGATGCAAGATTACTTCATTGGAGGATATTAGTAAGCCAAATGGTTTTTCTTTTCTGACAATCGGCAAAGATTTCATTCTCATCAGTAGATTCTTAATTCCAGCTTTTTAAAACATTATTGAGTTGAATTTCCACCTTCTGCAGTGGCGGGTGTCGAACCTGGGTCCACAGAACAAGAGCTGATTTTCGGGATTGATAATCTAGCGATAATACCATGAGGCCTACTTGGTGCCACATGTTGTAGTCATGTGCTATTTCTTGTGTTGCCCTGTTTTTCTTTCATTGCTTAGGTTTTTCAAGAATCTCATCCTTCATTAAATCCTAATTCAAATCCACCGTCATGAACGTCTTCTGGACTGCTCGAATTTCATTCAGTCTATTTTGTTTGCACAGACATTTCAAGGCAGCTGTACATCAGAGAAGAACAGGAAGAGATAATGGGTGATTGTGCACTGTACCTGTCACCGCACCAGCTTGTCTGACCAGGCACCGAAAGTATTTATTGTGGATCAGAGAACTGCCGAATTATTATAACACCGATGGAGGTCAGTCAACCCATTGTGGGGTCACAAGCTCTTCAACTGCACAACTGGAGATCGAGAGAGCATGTGGAGATAGATGGTGTGAGAGAGAAATAAACCGGGGAACAGAAAGTGAATGGAGATAAACTGAGAGAGAATAGAATGTGGAGCGACTGACTGAGTGGTAGAGGAAGAGGTGTTAGATGAGAGTGAAGTCAGATAGATCAGAAGGCAGCATGAGAGTAGATAAATACGGACAGACAAAAGTTGCAAGTTTTATTTAGAAATTCCTCTGAACTGTAATCCATTTGTCTGGGTGCCATTTCCTGTGACCACTCTGCCGATACTGGCTGTCATCCCAGATCATTCTTTTCCAATAATAACACAGAGCTATGTTACTGACAGCTAAACCGAACCCAAAAGACCGTAGATTAGTTATATAGCGAAGGTGGATTTAAAAAAATAATAAACTGTGCCATGAGCAGCAGGAAATGATAAACCCACCCAACACTCCCACCCCACCTCCAGATACTGTGTGACAGACCGGTCCAGAGAATCTCAGTGAGGGGGATCACTGACAGAAAGGAAATCAGCATCTCCGCTATGGATCAAATAATGATTGATACTGTTTGCACATCACTTTTCCAGTTTTCACATCCACATTTCAATTTATATAACTCAATATCAGGAGTGCATTTTAACAAACTTATCTCTTTATACTTTGCATATTTTGTTCTGTATAGAAAATCATTTTGTTCCTGTATTTTGCATTGCTAATTATATTTCATTAATATTGTCTCTGCTAATTTCTCATTGTCGATGTATCCTTGAATCTGTTCTTCATATGAGTTATAAAGTGTAACGTTCCAATACTGATAACGAGGGAACAGTAATGTTCCTCTTCCCAGTTTGAACAGCCATGTCCCCCAGTCCTCTCAATCTTCTGTCTTTTCCCCCATGTCATAATCACAATGTAATTGAAGTCAGTAAATGACACTTCATCACAGTTCCTTAACATTGAAAACATCAACACCCACGCTTGCCCTCTCTGATTCTGCAATAACAATCTGAATTGTATTTGTCTCGTACAATTCTCTGTTAACATATGCATGCTGTTTGATTGTTATAAACCCACATTGTCTTAGGCACATGTTGGCATCAGATCACGGATGGAAGATGTACTCTCAATGTTTTAGTGATTTGCAATGACTGATCAGTAATTATTGGATTTATTTCTCCATTTATGAGCAGAGATGCATGTTTATGTTCAGTTAAACCTCTGGCATTACCTCTATATCCAAGGCAGACTGAATGATTGTACACAAATAATATGTCATCTCCAACATTCCTCCTTCAGTCACACTCACATCTCACATCCAGCATGCATGTGTTCAAAGTTATTTTGATTTTTAGTGAAACAGTATCCCATTGAGAGAGGTTAGCTGGAGCTGTTTGTTCAGCGATTGTGATTATACAAGTCTCCATGGATCCTATGGGTCCCCAGAGAGTTTCAGTCTTCTATCAATAATGGAATGTGTTCAATGTGTAATCCCATAGTATGAGTGGGAGCATCATCCACACCAGTAACAGGGATCAGCAGCTTCAAGGAGAGAGGGAGGAGAGATCAGAATCTGGGAAGAGTAGACTGGAGTGTTCCAACAATCTGAGAACATTCAAATGGAAATTTCCAACAATGGACAGGAGTTTATTCTCGGGTCTTTTCTGGCTTTCCCAGCCTTGGATAACATTACCATCGCGGATTGAAGATGTACTGATGGTTATTCAAGCTGGTTACTATCCTATCCTTGCGATCGTTGGTGTTCCTGCTAAGTCACTCGAGCTGTCTAGTGAAACGGTCTGAACTGAATTGATGGCCATGATATGTCAATTTTGGAAAGGTGCAAGTCAATGTTTTCAGTTCCAATCAAAGATTCCATTCCTAACATATTATAACTAGCAAATGGTTACTTTAAAATTACACGCCAATATGTGAGGATGAAACAAACTGTTCTCCTTGATTCCTTTTTGTCCTGCACAAGTTTATATTTCCATATCCTCCCCACTCACCATTTCTGTCCAGTCCCACCAACATGACATTCCAGTCTTCTCCTCAACCTCAGTACAATTCCTGAATAAACTATCATTTGTGCATTTGTTAATCTCCGCATACAGCTGTTTCAAGCCCATTCATACCACGTGTCCATTGCAAGATAATTGCACTTGAGATGTTTACGTTGTTCTCTGCACAGAATTAGAAAGATGGGAAGACGGTGTATGGTGGTTACGTCACTGGCTCATAATCTCCAGCCACAAAATAATAATCTGTTGATATCGGCTTGCTTCATGCCCATTAGATAAGGCAATGGGTCATTCTTCTCTGGTCAGGTCTCTGTGTGACTGCAAACCCACTCAACTGCGTTTTAATCTTTACTGTCCTGTGGAACAGCTAAGCAGCCACTCAGTTCAAGGTGAACGTAACATGCTGGCCTGACCAGGGCTGAATACATCCCGTGAGGGCAGATGAAAAGGAAAGATAACCCCCTTCCTCTGCCTGTATCCCATATTTCTGCAGCTGAATTACATTCAGGTAGGTGGCCACTCACACTTTTAGACATATTCTTTGTGATTGAGTCTGTCTTCGAGAGTGTTTTCCATCTCGATAGGCACCTCTGGTGCTAGCTTTATTGATTAGATTAGATTAGATTACTAATCTAATCTAATCAATAAAGCTAGATTAGATTAGATTACTTACAGTGTGGAAACAGGCCCTTCGGCCCAACAAGTCCACACCGCCCCGCCGAAGCGCAACCCACCCATACCCCTACATCTACCCCTTACCTAACACTACGGGCAATTTAGCATGGCCAATTCACCTGACCTGCCACCCACAGATGGAAGGATGGTTTAAATTCCACGTCAGTGGCTGTGCATTGTAAATGAATGGTATCCTGTGTCACATGAAGGAAATGGAGCCAGCTAAGTGAGGGAAAGGAGTTATTGTGATCAACTGCTAGAGCGTTGTTGAGGCAGGGTTTGGCGTACTGTGGACAGATTTTATCTCCTTTATATGGAGTGATCTGCTTACCACAGAGATAATGAACAAGAGTCCCACCGGATGAATCCCTGGGATGATGGCACCAGGAGGAGTGAGTAAAGGTTGATCTGTAGCGCTGTGAGATAATAAGAGGTGATTGCATTGAACCTTGAGGGGGATGGAAAATCACTCCTTATATTCGAAACAGACAATGAGAAGGTGATAAATTCCATGACTGTTGATTCATTCAGGATGCATGGTTCTGGATAGTTTAAGTGCCTCTGAGGACGTTACGCATACCCACCTCAACCCCCACTCCCCACGGCGATTGACAGAGACAGAGACGACCAGGTTTTGAATAAACTATCACCACATCAATACAGTGCAGTTAGTGTGTGATCCTGCACTGAATGTCATATTATCCACCACCCTGATAGCAGCCAAAATATCTTCATTCAAAAACAGTCAACTATTTTTGGCCCTGGTGAAACCACACCTGGAGTACAGTGTGCAGTTCTGGTCTCCAAATTTCAGGAAATACATTCTGGCTATTGAGGGAGTGCAGCGTAGGTTCATGAGGTCAATTCTGGATTGGCGGGATTACCTTACACTGAAAGACTGGAGAAACTGGGCTTGTATACCCTTGAGTTTAGAAGACTGAGAGGGGATCGGATTGAGACATATAAGATAATTAAAGGATAGGATACTTTGGCATCAGGAAACATGTTTCCACTGATGGGTGAGTGCCGAACCAGAGGACACAGCTTAAAAATACGGGGTAAGCCATTTAGGACAGAGATGAGGAGAAACTTCTTCAACCAAGGAGTAGTGGCTGTGTGGAATGCTCTGCCCCAGAGGGCAGCGTAGGCCCAGTCTCTGGATTAATTTAAGAAAGTTTTGGATAGAGCTCTCAAGGATTGTGGAATCAAGGGTTATGGAGATAAGGCAGGAACAGGATACTGATTAAGCATGATCATCCATGATCATATTGAATGGTGGTGCAGGCTCGAAGTGCAGAATGGCCGACTCCTGCACCTATTGTCTATTGTCTATTGTCTATTTCCACCAGCTTCTGACCTTCATGAAGAACACGAATCCATATTCTCAGAGATGCAAAAAGACTCCTTAAAGTTTAAATCATAATACTGTAAGACATAGGGGCCGAAACTAGGCCAGTTAGCCCATCGAGTCTGCTCCGCCATTTGGTCATCGCTGATAAGTTTCTCAAACCCATTCTCCAACCTTCTCCCCGTAACCCTTGATCCCCTGAATAATCTGAAAAGCTATCCCCGTCTCACATATACTCAATAACCTGGCCCCACAGCCTTCTCTGCAAATAAATTTCAAAGATTCACCATTCCCTGGTTAAAGAAGTTTTTCCTTAGCAACGTTCGAAAAGATGTTCCCTTTAAGCTTAGGCTGTGTCCTTGGGTCCTCGTCTCTCCTACCAATGGAAACATCTTATGCACATCCACCCTGTTCAGGTAATTCAGTATTCTGTATGTTTCAATTACATTTCCACTCTTCCTTCTAAACTTTATCAAGTATAGACCCAAAGACTCAAACAGTCGCCATACAACAAACTTTTCACTCCTATGATTATTCTCGTGAAAATCTTCTGAACACACTCCAGGAGGCAGTATACCTTTCCTGAGATATGGAGCTCAACATTGCGCTCAAAACTCCAAATGTAGTCTGACTAAAACTGTATACAGCCTGTTATTATATTCAATTCCTCCCGTAATAAATGCCATCAAAAATAAATGCAATTGCCCTCTTAACTACTGCCTTAACCTACAAGCTTACCTTAAGAGAACCCTGCACTAGAACTCCCAAGTCCCTTTGCACTTCACAGTTCTGAATTTTCTCCCCATTTAGGAAATAGACCATGCCTCGATTCTTCGTGACAAAGTGCATGACCTCACACTTTTGACGTTGGAATCCATCTGCCAATACTTTTACCAGGTCAATTCCTTCTTCAACTTCTCTATGCGACCAGTCCATCTGCCTACCTTTGTATCATCTGCAAACTTAGCCAGAGTGCCCTCAGTTCGATCATGTATATTGTTAACGTAACAAGTAAAAAGTTACGATTCCAACACTGAGCCTTGTGGATCACCTCTTGCCACCGGCTGCCATTCTGGGAAGGACCATTTTATCCCCACTCTCTGCTTTCTGTCAGACAGGCAAGTTCCTATTCATGCCTCGACCTTGCTTCTAACACCACGGACCCTTATCATACGCAATCATCTCCTGTGTGACACCTTGTCAAAGGCCTTCTTGGCGTCCAGGTGGATAACATCCATTGGCTGTACTTGATTGAGCCTGTTCATTTCTTCTTCAAAGATTTCCAACAAATTTGTCAGGCATGACCTTCCCTTGATGGAACCATGCTGACTTTGCCCTATTTTACCAAACTCTTCCAAGTATTCAGAAATCTCATCCTTCACAATGGATTCCAGGATCTTACCCACGACAGAGGTTAAGCTATTCATTGCGGTTTTAAAAGTAATTTTTCCTTACTCCCTGCTATAGCTGACTTCCCTCATCAGTCATGGTTACCTCATTCTCCATGTACTCTGCTTCATTTTACTCGGGGTAAATCTCTGCTGCATCCAGAATTACTCAAAAAGTCTCCTGCCATTGCTGCTCCACTGTCTCTCCTGCTGGGCCCTTCTACCAGTCAATTCTACCAAGCTCCTCTCTCATGTTTCTGTAGTTGCCTTTATTCAGCTTTAATACCGTTACTTCTGAATATAACTTCTCCATCTGAAATTGCAGAGTAAATTCAATCATATTACGGTAATGCCTCCCATTATTTTCTTCACCTTAAGCTCCCTCATCTAATCTGCCTGCACAAGCTGCTCCAAAAAGCTATCTCATAGACATTCCACAAATTCCTTTCCTTGCAAACCACCATCAATATGAATTCACAGCCCACCTCCGTAATGAAATCCCACATGATCACTGTAACTTTGTATTTCCTACACATCTTTCTAGCTCCTGGTGTATCTTGCACCCCAGCTCCTGAGTACTGTTTGGAGGCCTGAACAGAACTCCAACTACTTGTTTTTAACCTTTTTGATTCTTCAATTCTACCGACACAGATTCTACACCATTTTACCTTACATCATTTCTTATTATTGATTTAATTGCATTTCTTACTAATAAGACAGCCCCATCCCCTCTGCCCAACTGCCTATCTTTTTGATAGGATGCATATCCTTGAATATTCAGCTCTCAATCCTGATCCTCTTGCAGCAACGTCTCCGTGATGGCGATCTGCCAATTTGTGTATGAGCCACAAGCTTATTTACCTTATTCCCTATACTGCATGCATTCCGATATAACAGTTCAGCCCTGTAGTAACCGTCCCTCTTCTCATCGTCATTTGTTTGTTCTGAGTGTTTGCAGTTTGATTGCTAACACTTTCCATACTCTGCGTCTGTGCTGAAGATTTGAATAACTTAGAGTTTTAGAGTCATCGAGATGTACAGAATGGAAACAGACCATTCGGTCCAACCTGTCCATGCTGATCAGATATCACCAATCCAGTCCCACCTGCCAGTACCCGGTCCATATACCTCCGAAACCTTCCTCTTCATATACCCATCTAAATGCCTCTTAAACGTTGCAATTGTACTACCCTCCACCACATCCTCTGACAGCTCATGCCATACACGTACCACCCTCTGCGTGAAAAGGTTGACCCTTAGTTCTCTTTTATATCTTTCCCCTCTCACCCTAAACCTGTGCCCTCTAGTTCTGGACTCCCTGATTCCAGGGAAAAGACTTTGTCTGTTTATCATATCCATACCCCTCATAATTTTGAAAAATTTCTGAAAGGACACTCCTCAGCCTCCGACGCTCCAGGGAAAGCAGCCTCAGCCTGCTCAGCCTCTCCCCATAGCTCAAATCCTCTGAACATGGCAACATCCTTGTAATTTTCTTCTGAACCCTTTCAAGTTTCACAACATCTTTCTGATACGAAGGAGATCAGAATTGCATGCAAAATTCCAACAGTGACCGAACCAATGTCCTGTACAGCCGCAACATGACCTCCCAACTCCTGTACTCAATACTGTGACCAACAAAGGAAAGCGTTCCAAACGCCTTCTTCTTGAGATCTACAGACTTACCCGCTCCTTTAATTCGGGTTTTATAATTTTCCCTATAACTGACACCACCCCACATCCATTTAGCTTCATGCCCAGTCTACAGCCCTAGTTATGCGATTTGCTTGGACTCTGGGCCCAACACGGTTCAGATGAAGACCATCCGTCAGAACAGTGCGCTCCTTCCCCAGTGTCTGGTTAAATGTCCCACGATACAAACCCATTTCTCCCACACCAAACTTTGAACCACGCATTTTCCTGCTGACCCTGTGCTAATTAGCTCATGGCTCAGGCCGTAATCCAGAGATTATTTCCTTTTTGATTCTGTTTTCTAATTTAGCTCCGAGGTCTTCGTATCCCTTAGCAGAACCTCTGTCCTAGTTTTATCTCTGTCGTTGGTACCTACACAGACCATGACCAATGGAACTTTACCTTCACACTCGAAGTTCCCCTGCAGCTCAGATGAGATATCCCTTACCCAAACACCAGTCGGTAACGCCGCATTCAGAGCTCTCAATCCGGGTCACAGAAAACAGTGTCTATGCCGCTAACTATACTATCCCCAGTTACATGAACATTTCTCTTCTCTTGCCCCACTTAAAAGCTTTCCTCAACTCGGTGCTGTGGCCAATCAGCTCATCCTCCCTGCAGTCCCCATCCCATCCACACAGGGAACAAAACTCTTGAACCTGTTAGACATGGACAGGGGCTGAGGCTCCAGCAATTCTATGTCCTGGATCCCTTTATCTGCCTCACTCATAGATAATCTCCCTGCTTTCTAACCACTGGCTGAATTTGAGTCAGTTGATCTAAGGAGTGTAACTGTCTCTTGAATCACAGCATCCAGGGAACTTTCCCCCTCCCTGATGCCTCGCAATGTTTGAAGCTCAAACTCCAGCTCCTCGACTCAGAGCCAGAGTTGTTCTTGCATGCGATATTTACTCCAGACATGGTCACTGGGAACCACAGTGGGGTCGATCACTCCCAAATCATGTAGAAACAACACACCACCCGACCCTCCATCCTTATTTTATTTATCTACTATTGAATTGTTCCTCTGCAATTTTATTTGTTTATGTACATCTGCTTATGCAAGTTGTAACCAATAAATTAACATGATTCAATGTAACACAGATTCAAAGTTAACACACTGCCTATTAGCAAATGAGATCACAACCTCCCTTTGTCAAACCTGTTCATTATCTTCTGATAGAATTCTGCCAGACTTGTCAGCGGGACCACTCCTTGATGAAGCCATGCTGACTCAGCCCTATTTTACCATGCACCTTCAAGTACTCTGCAATGTCATTGCTAGCAATGCACTCTAAATCCCTAATAACTGCCGATGCCAGGCTATACTGCCCTATGATTTCCTGTATTTTGCCTTTCTTCCTTCTTTCACAGAGATTTTAAATTGTCCATTTTCCAGTTCTCTGGGACTCTGTCTGATGATAGTTATTCCTGAACAGTCACGACCAATGGTTTCACAATCTCCTCCACTAATTCCTTCAGAACTTTAGCTGTTATCCTTCAAGTCTGTGTGATTTATCCATTTTCAAACATTGCAGTTTCCCCAGTCCCTTCTTCTCAGCGCTGATCACTACATCCATTCCTCACCCTTGACTCGCTTTAAGTTCTGGAATGTTCATAGTATCTACCATTGTGAGGATTGACAGAAAGTACCTATTCCGATCATTCTCCAATTCTTTGTTTTCCATTTCTCTGCAGCCATCCTCAATTTCTGGTTGTCCAATGTTCACTCTCCTCTTTTATATATCCTAACAAAACTCCTGCAATTTCCTTTTCTAAAGCAAGCTAGCTTACATGTGTCATGTTCATCACTTTATTGCTTCTTGAATTGTCCTTTGCTGCATTATAAATGCTTCCCAATCTGAGATAGGCTGCGTGAGAGCATTCCTGTTAACTAACTGTCGAAAATATACTAATGTAACTGTCCTAATCCTGTTGTCCATCATTGGATAGCGTGGTGACACAACACTGCTGCCAGGGACTCGGGTTCAATTCCAATCTCTGGACCCCATCTTTCTGGAGATTTTGCAATCTCTGCATTGGGAGAACTGCCTCGTTTTTCTCTCCACAGTATGTTCCTGTGTTTGTTTCAGGTTTCTGCCATCTACAGTACATTTGCTTGTGTTTGATGGAGAATTGCTGCAAATATGACGGGATTATTGTAAAACTGGCTCTGGTCCTCAGGCTTCCTGAGTGCTTGGGAATCTTGCGCAGCTACTTATGTGAGTGCATGTCCCTGATTACCTACTCTGTTTCTCTCAATCCCTGAGTCCATCCGTCACTGCATGCAGCCTTTCATTGAGCCACCCTGGGATTCCCCACACCTCATCGCCTGGCACTGGATGCTCCCTACGCAGTGAGCTCAGAAAGACACTGGGCACTTTCTGACGCGCTAAGGATCCGGGGTAAAGACCCAGCCATTAAAAGGAACAGAATAGCTAAAATCCAATTGAACAGCAAAGCAGACTAAACAGGCTGACTGGCACCCATCTGTTATGACATTTTCAGGTCTTTTGGACTAATTTCTGTTTATCCTCGTCCATGTACAAATAGATGCTTCATAAGTATATCTTGTCACACAGGTTTGGTGGAGGTGACAGATATCAGATCTTATGATCATTACAACTGATTCGTTGGGCTCCACGTTCCTGTTTAATGAGATCACACTTAAGTTTTTATTGTCAAGTCGATCCATTTTAAAGTAAAGGTCTTGCTGGAGTTGTGCTGAAAGCATATTTGAATATTGGGGAGACTAGATTATGCCATGTGCCAGTGAGGTTCGGAATAGGAAGGTAGTAAAGTTAAAAACATGGCCAAAGAGCTGGTAGGGTAGGCAGCACTTCCAATATGTGGATCATTGGGATTCCCGGGTCAGTAGGATAGACACAAGAAGGACGGGATGCAGCTGAACTGGCAGCAATCTCCGAAATGTGGACCATTGGGAATCCTGGGTCAGTATGAAATACACAAGAAGGACGGGATGGACCTGAACTGTCAGCAATCTCCTGGCAGGAAGGTTTGCTATTGTCACTCAGGAGGGTTTAAACTAGTGTGGTGGTGGGGTGAGGGGGAGTGGGGAGCCAGAGCAGTACGTCCACAAACACAGTGACTGAAAAGCAGTTGGAGACTAATCCCAGTACAACAAAGACCAGCAACAAGCTGGCAGAGATGAGTGAACACAATGGGACTGGAAGTCTGAAGTATGCTGATTTTAATGTGAGCAGTGTGACAGGCAAGACAGATGAATATATATAACCATGAGACAACTATTAGAGAGATTTGGTTGAGAGAGGGATCAGAAAACTATCAATCCAATGGGTCCAGAGCGAGTTGAAGAATGTGCCGTGAGAGGCTGGAGACGGTTGTTTGAAGCAAAATAATTACCCAGCAGTTTATTGGAATTGGACAGTGTGGGATGCAATGTACAGATTGAAGGGACAAGGGAGGAAACTGAAATTGTCTGTTTACAATGTTTTCCGCTTTACTGACAGTCCTTTGTAATCTCCTTTTACCAGACAATAGAAGAGGAGGAATTTACATCAGGGAAACTCAAATATCTGATGGAGTTTGGCTGAAGTGTATTTATTTCAATGCAAGAATTGTTTTGGGTAAGGACGATGAAATGGGAGCCTGAATCCATACATGGGACTATGATGTTGCGGCTTTGCAGAGACTTGGTTGAGAGAGGGAAAGGACTGGCCGTTCAAAGTATCCAGGGTTTCATTGGTTTAGGCGAGATAGAGAAGAAGCTAATAGAGGTGGCCAAGTTGTTTTACTGATCAGGGAGAATGCTACATTTGCACATGAACAGGACATACAGGAGGGACCATCCACTGTAGCAATATGGGTCAAGCTCAAAAGTAAGATGGATGCAAGAACTGCGTTACTATAATCTCTCCAACAGCCACGACAGGATTGAGGAACAGATATGTATGTCGATTAAGGAAACATGTATTAAAACCAGAGTGGTCATAGTGAGTGACTTTAGTATCCCCAATAATGACTGGACGTCCATTAGAGCAAGGGGCTTAGACGGGACAGAATTTGTTAACTGCAGCAGTATGTGGATAGTCCAACGAGACGAAGAACCATACTGGACCTCGTATTGGCTCATGAGCCTGGCCAGGTGACTGACCTTTCAGTGGGACATAATTTTAGAAACAGTAGTCACAGTTCCTTCAGATTTAAGATAGCTATGAACACCGATATGTCAGGACCTTGTGGGAATCTACTGAATTGGCGGATGGCAAATTACGTCAGCGTCAGACAGAGCTAGGATTGGGAGGAGCTGCTATCAGGCAAATCCAATTTTGTAAGAGGGAACTGCTTGTTAAATCCTGACAGCAAAATCATCTCGTGAACGTTCTCCCAACTGCTCGAATTTCTATCTTTTTTTGAACTGACATTTCAAGGCCGCTGCATATCAGACAACAGGGAGAGATAAAGGATGAATCTGCACTGTGTCCTTCTCAGTATCAGTTTGTCTCTCCAGGCACCTGAAGTCTTTATTGTAGGTCAGAGAACTTCAGAATTGATAGAGCACTGAAGGAGGCCATTTAGCCCATTGTACACCAACGAGCTCTCCAACAGCACAATTTGTCAACAGAGAGAACAGAATGTGTGTGTGTCTGTGTGTGTGTGCGTGAGATAGAGAAAGATTTAAAGAGAAAAAAGGAAGTGAAGAGAGATAAAAGGAATGGAGAGAAAATGGAGCGACAGAGTGAGTGAGAACAAGGAGTGTCAGACGAGTGTGAAGTTATATCAGAAGACAGGATGAGGAGAAATACACAGATATTTCATTTAGAAACTCCCACAGACTGCAAGCCCTTTGTCTGGTCCGTACCCTGCGAGCACTATGGTGTCATCCCAGATCATTTATCGCCAATAATATCACAGAGCCGGGTTGCTGACGCTGAACAGGATACAAAAGAACAATAGATTAGTTCCAGGGAGAAGGTGAATTAATTTAAATATTCTGGGCCAACAGGAACTTGTAGTCCCTCTAGACACGGTGTGAGAGACAGGGCGAGAGATTCTCAATGAGGGGGATCACTGACGGGGGGAGATCAGCATCTCAGCTGTGGGTCAAATAATGACTGATAAAGGTTGAAAACCTCGTCCGTGGTTTTTAAATTCACATTTCAATTCATATAACTCCACATCGTAAGTGTATTTTAACAATCTTGCATCTTTGTAGTTTTCATGTTTTGGTATGTACAGAAAAGCTTGTTTTTTTTGTCCCTTTATTTTGTGTTGGGACCAGAGTCCGATTGAATCCTAACTAAGGCTGTACTCAGAGCTCTAAACTGATTAGGAGTTTGTGTGTGTGTTGGCAGAGTGGGGCGTCCGGTATAGGGTTTAATTAGAAAAGAGGAGGTAAATGCACAGCGCTCCGGAGAAGTTATTAAAATCTCCAGCACAGACGCAAATAAGACAGAGTGTATGGAAAGCGTAAGCAATCAGACTTCAAGCACACCGGACAAACAAATAACAATGAGAAAAGGAACCGTTAATACAAGATTGAAGGGGTTATATCTGAATGCGAGCAGTATAAGGAATACAGTAAATGAGCTTGTGGCACAGATTGGAATTGGTAGGTATGAGGTGATGGGCATCACAGAGAAGTGGTTGCAAGGGGATCAGGATATTCAAGGACATATATCCTATGGAAAAAATAGATAGCAGAGGGAATGGGTTTACATTATTAATGAGAAATGAAATTAAATCAATTGTAAGAAAGGAAGTAAAGTCAGATGGTGTAGAATCTGCGTGGGTAGAATTGAGGAATCACAAAGGTAAGACAACCACAGTTGGAGACTTGCACAGGCCTCCAAAGAGTAGTCAGGAGCTGGGGTACAAGATAAACCAGGAGATAGAAAAGATCTGTTGGAAAGACAAAGTTACAGAGATCATAGGGGGATTTCAATATGCAAGTGGAATGGGAAACCAGGTTGGGAGTGGACCGCAAGAAAAGGAATTTGAGGAATGTCTATGGGATGCCTTTTTGGAGCATCATGTGGTGGAGCCCAATCTGGAACAGATGACACTGGATTTAATGACGCAGGCTAGATAAGGGAGCTTAAGGTGAAAGAACATTTCAGAAGTGGTGATTAGAACATTGTTGAATTTATTCTGCAATTTGAGAGAGAGAACGTAGAATCAGAGTTAACAGTATTTCAGTTGAATAAAGGCAACTGGAGAGGCACAAGGGAGAAACTGGGTAGAATTGACCGGGACAGGGGTTCAGCAGGAAAGGCAGCGGAACAGTAATGGCAGAAAATTCCAAGATTAATTCATACATGCTGAGCAATAAATGCATGGTACAGGGAGGATGAGGCAACCAGGGCTGAAGAGAGAAGTCAGGGATTTCGTATAAGTAAAAGCGCAAGCAATGTGAAGGGCAAAGGGAAACTGGAGAATGGGGCCAACAGAAGGCAAGGAAAAATAAATAAGGAGGGAGAAGATTAATTATGGGGGTAAGCTAACCATTAATATAAAGGAAACATTAAGAGATTCTTTAGATATATAAAGTGCAAAAGAGAGGTAAAAGTGAACATGGACCACTGAAAAATGATGCTGGAGAGACGGTAGTGGGAAACAAAGAAATGGCTGAGGAACTTTGCATCAGTCTTCACGGTGGAAGACACGAGTAATTTCTCAAGAATTGATGAGACTGAGAGTGCAGTCCTTAATATGGTGGTCATCACCAAGAAGAGCATGTTAGAAAACTGAATGGCCTGAATGTGGATTGCTCATCTGGACCAGTTGGACTACACCCCAGCCTTGTAAGGGAGATAGCTGAAGAGTTAGTGCAAGCGTAAGTGGTAATCTTTAAGGAATGACTAAAATCAGGAAACGGCAAAGTGGCTGTATAATTGCTAATATGACACCCCGTTTAATAAGGGAGTTAGGTAGAAGATGGAAAACTGCAGACTGATTTGCCTAACGTTGGTTGTGGGTAACATCCTGGAATCCATCATGAAGGATGGGATTTCTGATTATTGAAGGTGTTTGGTAAAATAGGACAGAGTCAGCGTGGTTTCATCAAGGGGAGATGAGTCCTGCCAAACCGGCAAGAAAACAGTGAGGGAGTAATGAGCAGATTAGATCAAGGAGAACCAATAGATGTTAACAATCTGCACTCAAGAATCCTTTGACAAAGTGCCATGCATGAGGCTATTGAGAAAGGTATGGGCCCATGGTATTCGAGGCAAGGTGCTAGCATGGATAGCAGTTTGGCTGCCTGAGAGAAAGCATAGAGTGGGGATAAAAGTGTTCTTCACAGGATGGCAACCAGTGACAAGTGGTGTTCCTCAAAAGTCAGTGTTGGGACCACAACTTTTTACTTTGTGCATTCATTATCTATATGAAGGAACTGAGGGCATTCTGGCTAAGCTTTCAAACAGTGCAAAGATAGACAGAGGGACAGGTAGCATTGAAGAGGTGGTTCGGCTGCATGAGGGTGGTCTCGTGCATCTCCTCAACTTCCCACACCTCCGTCCGTGCACTCCACCCTTCCAACGACAACAAGTTAGAACCTCTCTGGTGCTCGCCTTCCATCCCACCAACCTCAGGATATAACGCATCATCCTCCGCCATTTCTGCCACCAACAGTCAGACCCCAATACCAGAGATATACTTCACTCCCTACCCCTATCATCATACGGCTGAGACCATTCCCTCACAACTCCCTCGTTAGGTCTACACGCCCCCACCAAGCCACCTTCCACTCCCAACACTATCCCTTGACACTGCAAGCGATATGAAACCTGTGCCAACGCATCCCTCCTCACCTCCACCCAAGTCCCCAAAGGATCCTACCACATCAGGCAGAGGACGTCCTGTGGATCCAAACACCTATTCTAGTCAGTCCATTGCTCCTGTCTCCTATACATTAGCGAGACAGGATGTCAACTTACAGAACGGTTCAAGGAACACTCTTGGACCCAGAAACCCAACAACCCCACTTCCCTGTGGCCGAATACTTCAACTCCCCCTCCCACTCCGCCAAAGCCCTGCAAGCTTTTGGCCTCCTCCACTGCCAAATTCTAGCCACCTGACTTCTGGAGGAAGAACGCATCATCTTCTGTCTTGGGACCCTCCAAACACACGGTATCAAGGACAGTTTCACCAGTTTCCTTATCTCCCCTCCCTCCACCATATTCCAGATCCAACCCTCCAACTCAGCACCGCCCTCTTGAACTGTCCTACCTGTCCATCTACCTTCCCAAGTATCAAATCCACCTTCCACTCTGACCTATCAGTATCATCACCCACCTTCATCTAGCTGTCGCCTTCCAAGCTACCTTTCTCCCAGCGCCAGCTTCCACCCCCCCCCCCCCACCCATTTATCTCTCTTCCCCCCTTCCGCCCAACCCACATTCCTGATGAAGGCTTTATGTCTGAAACGTCGAATCTCCTGCTCCTCGGATGCTGCCTGACAGACTGTACTTTTCTATGACCCCACTTTTTGACTCTGATCTCCAGCATCTGCGGTCCTCACTTTCACCTGCTGAAGGACTTTCACAGGTTTGGAGAGTGAGCAAAGAAGTGGTAGATGGAGTACAATGTGGGAAAGTGTGGGAAAGCATTTTACCATGATGAATAGAGGCATGGACTATTTTCGAAATAGCGAGCAAATTCAGAAGTCTGAAGGGCAAAAAGACTAGGGGGTTTAGTCCAGGATTCTTGAAAGGTAAACTTGCCATTTGTCAGTAGTTAGAAAGGCAAATACAATGATGATATTTATTTCAAGAAGGCTTAAATATAAAAGCAGGGATGTCCTTCTAAGGCTCTACAAGGCTTTGGTCATGCCACATTTGGATTTTTGTGCGCAGTTTTGAGTCCCATATCTCAGGAAGGATGCACTGGTCCTGGTGCATTTTCCAAAGAGATTCACGAGAATGGTGCCAGGAAATAAAAGCTTAAAATATAAAAAATATTTGTGGGCTCTGGGTCTGTATTTGGTAGAATTCAGAAGGATGTTTGGAGGTCTAATTCAAACTTACAGAATACTGAATGACCTGGGAGAGAGGGGATTTTGGGAAGATGTATCCAAAGTAGGAGAGACTAGTACCCGAGGGGACAGTGGAAAAGGAAGATCTTTTCGAACAAAGATAAGGAGAAACCTCTTCAGCCAGACAGCGGTGAATCTATGGAATTCACTGCTACAGAGGGCTGTCGAGTTCAGGTCAGTGACTATATTTAGGAGTGAGACAGATAGGTTCTTGACTGTAAAGGGGATCAAGGGTTACAGGTAGAAAGTGTGAGAATGGGGTTGAGAAGCTTAACAGCCATAATTGAATGGCGGAGCATGCTCAATGGGCCTAATGCCCAAATCTCTTTTCCTAATGTCTTCTGGTTGTGTGGTTAATATTGGCTCTCCTCTTTCCTCATTGGCAATGTACCCTTGAGTTTGATCTTCATATGATTTATGAAGAATGAAATTCCAATACTGATGGCTGGGAAATATCATGTTCCCTCCCTCCACTCTCAGCAGCCATGCCCCGATATCTTAATCACACTGCAATTGAAATCCAGTGAAATTTACTTCAATACAGTTGATTGACATCGATATCATTAACAGCAGGACCCTTACCTGCCCTCTCTGATCCTTGAATAACCATCTGAATTGTGTGTCACATCATATTCTCTGTTAACATATCCATGCCATTTGTCTGTTATCAATCATGTTGTCATAAGCAATTTTCTGTCAGATTATGGACTAGAAAAGTTATCTACATATTTTCCTGACATTATAATCACTGATCAGTAGTTACAGACAGTATATTTCGATTTATAAACCAAGAAACTTGTTTAAGATCTGACAATCCTTTGTCATTACTGCCATATCTAAGGCAGATTGAATGATTACATTCAATCAATCTACCATCTCAAATATTTCTTCCTGTTCACCCCCCACACATATCCCATGCCAAATGTGTAAACTTTAAAAGTTCTTTTGAATTTTAATAAAATCATTATTGAATTCAAAGGGGTTAACTGGAGCTATTTGTCCAGTGACTGAGATTAATATCAATCTCAGTGGATCCTAATTATGGCAGTGGAGAGTTTCCATGGTTGAAATATAAATGGGCTCTGTTCAATGTGCTATCACATAGTGTGAGTAGGAGCATCACTGACAGCACGAACAGGGATCAGCAGCTTGAGAGATAGAGCGGCAGGAGAGATCTGAATCTGAGAACATTAGACAGGAAGGTTAAAATAATGATTCACAATCTGAGGACCATGGATTGGAATATTCCAACAATGGATCAGAATCTGAGAACATTAGACTGGAATGATACAGCAATGGATCAGAATCTAAGAACATTACACTGGAATGTTCCAACAATGGACAGACGTTTATCCTCGGGTGTTTACTGGCTTTCTTGGCCTTAGATATCATTAGCATCACGTATCCTGGATATCCTTTGGATTATTCAAGGTGGTTACTATCCCATCCTTGCGATAGTTGGTGTTCCTGGTAAGTCATTATATTTGTCTACTAAACTGGGTTGAACTCAATTTCTGCTCATGATATACAAATTTTGGAAAGTGCAAGTCAATATCTTCAGTTCCAAACAAAAAATCCTTTCCTTATAAATTATAACTATCAAACTACTATTTATAAATTACTCACTGATAAGCGAGAAGGACACAGAATGTTCTCAAACTCCATAATCCATTTTGTCCTTCACGGATTTACATCTCCATGTCCTCCCCACTCACCAATCCTGTCCAAAACCACCATCATGATATCTCAGTCTCGTCTGCAGGCTCAGTGCAACTTCTGAATGAACCATGATTTTTGCCTTTGTTCAATCTGGATGCAACAGTTTCAAGTGCCTTCTCATCACATGTCCATCACTAAATAATTGCTCTTGAAGATGTTTTACGTGTTCCCTCGCACGTACAGGAAGACAGTTTATGGTAGTCAAGTCATTGACTCATAATTGAGAGCCACAGAATAATAGTCTGTTGATATCTCATGAAGGAAAGTGGTGGAATTTAAAAGCAACCATTATCATTTGTTATAAAAGCCCATCTGCTTGCCTGAAGTCCTTGAGATAAGTCAATGTGTCAACCTTCCCTAATCAGGTTTCCGTGTGACTTCAGTGATGAACATGTGGGTGTACTGCACCTTTAAACTACCTGACAGCACCAAGTCTTCTGAAAAATAGATGTAAATTAATATTTGGTCGAACAACTCGATTAGCTCATTGTCTTGAGACAAAAACAAATTCAGCCAAACAGTTCAAATTATACCCTAAATGACCCACTTCCAATCAAGTTTGAATGTGATAGATTGATAATCTTAAAAGCCAGTGACACAATCCAATAGTTTGGAGGTATAAAACCGTGGAAAATTGAACAGTTGAGTGCAGAGCTGTCAAGCTACCAGCATGCAAAGTCTGCCTGAAAAATAGTTCCCTTAAAAGTATATTCATTGATTAGTAACTAGTGAAGCAGAATCCCCCAGAAGAAAAGAAGACAGGACTATGGAGAAGAACCAAAAGCTTTCTGCTTTTGAGATAAGGTTATTTTGTAAACCTTATTTCGGAGTCTTATCTGACTCGTATTGTGGAAGGGGAAGGTCAAAGACGGGTTAGAGGAAGAAGTTGTAAATATTCGTTCGATTATTTTCTCTGTAAAACTTTAAGAAATAAAGTTGTTAATGTTTACTTTAAATAGCTCTTAGACTCTAGAATTATCACAGATTACTGCGTTGGATAAATCTTTTCTGTGTTGCTGGTTTTAATTAAGCAAGAGAATTTATCCTGAATTGTAACACTACAAACCCCCAGTAAAATGTGTTTTACTCTTTACTGTCCTGTGGAACAACTGAACCAGCCACTCAATTTAATATTGGTGTAACATGCTGCCCTGACCAGGGCTGCATACATCCTGTGGGAGAAGAACAAAAGTAAAGGTAGCTCCCATCCTCTACCTGTTTCCCGTATTTGTACAGCTCATTTCTATTCAGGAAGGTGATCATTACATCTTTGAGTGGATTCGATCTTTTTGAAATGCTCCCCGAGTGTGATGCACATCTCCATAGGCAAATCTGGTGCTGGCTTTATTGATGCTGACGTACAGATATAAGGAACTTATAAATTCCATGTCAGTCGTAGTGCATAGATAAATAATGGCGTTTCATAACACAGGAAGGAAACGGCGATGTCTAAGTGAGAGGAAAGGATTATTGTGATCATCCCTGAGTGTGTTGAGGCAGTATTTGGGGTACTGTGGATAGACTTTCTCTGAAGTCTCACCAGACTAATCCCTGGGATGATGGTAACATGAACAGTGAGTGAAGCTCAGTGAGACAATAACGTGATTGCATTGAACATTAAGGGGGATGCACAATCACTTATGATGTTCTAAACAGACACTGTTACGGTGATAAATTCCATGGCTTTTTTTCACTCGGGTTACATGATTCTCGATAATTTAAGAGCCTCTGAGAACGTTTCACCCAACCAGCCCCACTCCCTATTTCGATTCAGAAACAGAGAGAGAGAGGTTCAGGCTTTTGAAAAAAAAAACTCTCCCAACGTTAATACAGTTCAATTGGTGCGTGATCCTGCAATGAACGTCATGCCATCCATAATCCCGACAGCAGCAACAGTACCTTCATTATAAAAGAGTTAACTCTTCCCAGCAGCTTCTGACCTACATAGAGCACATGGGAGTGTCTTCTCGGAGATAGAAGATGCCTCCTTGAGACTTTACACAAAATATTTGGTTTCCCTTATCACTGCCAGCAAACCATGTTAAGGTAGCACACGTTCTACAAACAATGGAACCATGATTAACACCATGGAGCCCCCTATCAATGCAGTCTTTGTTTCATTGTTTTGTCATGTTAGAGTATCAATAACGCCCTCCTGTTTCTGTATAACTATCTCGTGGGGCTGAATAGCCTCCTCCTGGTCTCATGGAACAGGTTTACGGGTCTGATTGCGCTCTGCCTGTTCCTGTTTAACAGCTCGATGTACTGACCAGACCCCTTCTCTTCATATGGAATAGGCAGGTGGATTGAATGGGCTGTCCCTCTTCTTGTTCAGTAGTTTCAACGGGCTCAATGGCTTCCACATATCAGTGTGCAACCAGCCTGGGATGCTGATTGAGCTCCTCTATTAACTGTGGAAATGTGCAGTGTCTGGCAGCGCTGTTACATGAATGTTACCGACACTTTAACAGCACAAACGGAATGCTGTCCAGGTCTTGCTGCACATGGACACAGGATGGTTCAGGAGCTGAGGGGGCACAAATTCTCTGAATATTGTGCGATCTTCAGTCATCATCCTTACTTCAGATCTTATGATGGGGAAAGATATTGATATAGCAGTTGAAGATGTTTGTGCTGAGGAGGCTAACCTGAGGATCTCCTGCAGAGATGTCCAGGAACTGTTAGGGCTGTTGGCCACCGACCAGAAGCATCTTTCTTTGTGCTCTGAAAGACCCAGACAAGTGGGAGGTTATACCTGGTTTCCATTCAGCTCAAATACGTGGGTGGTCCTGATGCCATCCTCAGTCAAATACTCACTTGATTTCAAAGCCATTCACTGTTTGCTGAGCCCCTGTGTTCACCTCTCGTTCATATCAATTAGATGACGATGTATGTGTAGGGAATGTTTTCCCCTCACAGCGGGTAAGCAACATCAGGAATTATCTGGGCTAGCGAGTTATGGGATCTACATCACTGAAAGTCTTTAAGGAGGAGGTAGATGGATTTTTGACCTGTCAGACAGCTAAGGGATGTGAAGAATTGGGCATTAAAAAGGAGTTAATGCCAATAGTAGATCGGCCATGATGGTAGACAATGGTTTGATCGTCCGAATTAGCTGATCCGATTCCTTATGTCCTTATATTCTGTAATTACAAAGTTAATGGTTGCAATTTTCCTAAACGTTCTGTTATTCAACGTTGCAATCAGAGTGAATGGACTGACGTTGGAACTGACAGTGGGTTTAAAGTGAGAACTGAATGTTGCTCTTTACTCCGTTGATGGGAAGTGGATGTTTTAGAAGCTCCACATGAGCCATCTCGTTTCTGTCCGGTTTATGCCAGGTTCCTTCCCACATGGCGGGAGAAGGGAGTGTGAGGGAACAGATATCAGGCACAGCACCACCCGGCTTGGCCCTTTCTGTCCCATTCCAGACAGTTGCTCCTGGAACAGGAGAAAGGGAGAGAGGGAGGGAGAGTGGAAATGGGTGACCCTGCTGTTAGTGCTGGTGGATGGGGGGCGGGGGGGAATGGTGAGGTGTCCGGACTGAGTCAGTCGACAGTTGTAAATCAATTTAGTATTATTAGTGTTGGGGGTATTGTGTAGGTGACAGAGAAAGTGAGGAAGAAAGTTGCTGAATTCAATAGTGAGTTTGGAAATGCCTGAGCCTTATTTGGAATTAGAGTGTGAGGCTTGTTCGGGGGTCAGTGCTATAACAGGTATACAGGGAGTGTGAAGGAGCAGATAGAATATGGTGACCCTTATCCTGCCAGAGTGGAGAAGGTTATTGACGCTTGGTCTGTATCACAGCGTCAAGGTGACCCTTCCGGAATGTCTTGTCCGTGTCTATCACCAATGACGCCACAGACCATGTCCCTCAGAGATTCAGTTTAAGGGGAGCTTACAAATAACAAGGAGAAGCAAACATTGGTGTATTATATATCGAAACTAAAACTGTTGCAGAAATTCTGAGCGTCATATGCTCTGAAAATTAGACATGCAAATATCATGGATACTGCATTCTTATTGGATGGTCTCAAGTTGCATCTCAACTGTGTTAACTAAGTGACTGTGAAAAATAAATTCCCTTAATGTATATCAGGTGTATTGAAGATTATCTATTGAACCAAACTAGAGATCAATTTTTTTTCGGATTTGGTGTTGTGTGGTCAGGAGGACTAATCAATGTCATTGCTCTGAAGCAGCTTTGGAGGAGTAGTGACATTAATATGTTGTATTTTATACGGAGTCTGCATACAATATGGAATGTTTGTACATTTTGGTCAATGATGGAAGCATGGAGCTGAGAGGGTCAAGTTAGTTCCAGTGAATTGGGAAAATACAAAATAACATTCAGTGGGAGATCAGCAATGATTGTTAGTCATAGAGTCCTATAGGCCCTTCGGCTCAAACTAATCCATTCCACCAAAATGTCAATTCACACTAATCCCAAGTCCCAGCCATTGCCCCGTATCCTTCTAATCCTTTCCTATCCTGTATTTGTCCAAATGCATTTTAAATGTTGTGAATGTACCCACCTTAACTACTTCTGCTGGTAGCTCATTCCATATGCGTAACACCCTGTGTGTAAAAAAGTTGCTTCTCAGGTTCCCTTTTATTCTTACCCCTCTGACCTTAACCTGATGCCCTCTAGTCCGTGATTGTCCAATCCCGGGAAGTAAAGGTTGACTGCATTCACTCTATCGATGCCTGTTATGATCTTATACCCTTCAATAAGATCCTCTCCCCAGTCACATACACGAAAAAGTAAAATGTCCTAGCTTTTCCAACATCTCCCTATAACTCAGAGCCTTGAGTCTTTGGCAACACCCTTGTAAATTTCTTCTGCACTCATTCCAGTTTAATAACATCATTCCTCTAGCAAAGTTAACAAAACTGAACATAACGCTATAAGTATGGCCTCATCAGTGCCCCGTATTCTGCAGCATAGCTCCTCAAATTCGCTACCTAGTTCTCTGACTGATGAATGCCAGTGTGCCAAAAGTCTTCTTCATTGCCCTGTCTACCTCTGAATCAACTTTCAGAGAACCATGTACCTGAATTCCAAGGTCCCTCTGTTCCACTACATTCCTTAAGACCCAGCCATTCACCATAAAACTCTGATATTGATTTGAGTTTCTCAAATGTAAAAACTTACACTGATCTGCATTAAAATCCATTTACCATTTCTCGGCCCACTTCCCCAGCTGATCACGGTACTGCTGTAAGTTCTGAAATTTCTGATTACCGTTGTCATTCTCCATGTAACCGCCTATTTTATTGTCACCTTCAAACTTACAAATCATGCACGTACATTCTCATCTAAATTATAGATATATGTAATGTATAGTGGTGCCAGCATCGTCCCGATGCATTCTATTAGTCCCAAGTCTCCAGTCTGACAAGCATCCTTCTACTATTACTCTTTACTTCCTACCATTAAGCCAATTTTGTATCTAATTTGGCAGGTCCTCAATTTTCAAGCGATCTAACCTTCCAGAGCAGCGCACCATGTGGAAGCTTATTAAAGGCCTTACTTGAATCCATATAGACTACCCATACCACCCTTACCTCCTCAACGTTGCTGGTCACTTCGTCATGGAATTCGAACAGATTTGTGCGCTATGGTGACCGATGCAAAAAGCCGCGCTGACTTTGATGATAGACTTTTGCCCGAAACGTTGATTTTCCTGTTCCTCGGATGCTGCTTGCTCTGCTGTGCTATTCTAGCAACACTCTAATCTTGCTCCGAATCACACCCTGTCTTTCCTAATGCACGAATATCTTATCTCTCAGAACCTTTTCAAGAACATTACCTGCAACAGATTTTAGGTTTAGTGGTCCATAGTTCCCAAGTTTTTCTTTTTAGCACTTCTTGAGTAAGGGCACAGCATTCGCAACCCTCCAGTCCTCCGGGACCTCACCTGTTGGCTACCAATGATGCACAAATATCAGCCAGGGCCCTCGCAATTCCTTCTCTGTCCTCCTGCAGTGTTCCTGAATATATCTGGTCATCACTAAGAGATTTATAGAAATAATGCAAAGTCTGATAAATACGTCTATTTATTTCAGGTATAAACACCAAAGAAAGTGAAAATGACACAATTATGTTTAACATAACAAATTAGAAAACGTATTAATCATAGGAGGTGGCTTCGGAAGAATTTCAGTCATTGTGGAAACCTGAGAATTCTCACAAATTCACGATCTCGAAACAAGGGCCATGAAATTGATAAGGAAATCAAAAACAGAACATGAATGCAAACAAACAAGAACAAAAACAGTGCATAAATCTACAATCTGTATTTCAAAGGAAACAAAGTAAAAGCAAGGTCAAATATGGAAATTGGTAATCGGGAGAGGAGAGGTTATTGTGAAAAACAGGGAAATGGCCAAGAAAATAATCAGTAACTTTGCATCTGTCTTCATGGAGGAAGATCCACAAAATCATTCAGAAATACCAAGTGATCATGTTGGGCTTGTGCAACTGAAGACATAAAGTCAACTTATATCAGTAACAAGGTGGTATTTGAGAATGTAACTGGATTGAGCATTGCTAAGTCTGACAAACCTAAGGTACTTCATATTAAAATGTCAGACATAAATCGGCAATAGAAGTATTAATTGCACAGTCGATGACTGTGTTTCATTTTCCTGTGCATTCTGCAGAGGCTGGAAGCCATTGTGGATAAATGGAAGTTAGCAAACGTGGTCCAAGCACTATAGATTAATGGAAGGAATCCAAGAATCTATAAAGGGAAGATCACATATTTTGGAGAACTGCCGAACTATTAAATTGGCATCTGCAATTTGGAAACTGTTGGAATCTATTATACAGCTTGTGATATTGGATATTTAGGAATTAACAGCAACAATGCAGAAACTCCGTCTGTATTTCTAACAGATGTCTAACTCGATGTGCTATTAGTTTTTAGACCCCATCAACCACAATCTGAGAAAAGGAACAGAAAGTGACTTCACCACAGGAAATAGCATCACCAACACAAAGAAATCCAAACATATAAATGGAAAGCAGGAATTTTAAGCATTGTTTCGCATGAGGTCAACTGAAGATGTTACCTAGTAAGATAAAGAAACGTCTGGAAATGTAGTGAGCAAACCTACATCCATTGTGTAAAATGGTGGTGACCCAATCTGAGAAAGAATATACTGACCACAAAAAAGTGCAATGGACATTGTCCAGATTAATCCCTCAGATGGTGAGATTACCTGATGAGGAAACACGGCCTGTATTCTTTAGAGTTTGAAAGAATGAGAGGAGGGTCACAATGAAAATTGGAAACTTCACAAAACATATGCCAAGTTGGAAATAAAAAGGACGTTTCCCTGGCAGTCAGTTCCACATTCAAGGCAAATAATTGCAGTTTAAGGGACAGACCTTTTAAGACCACAATAATGAGGAAATTCTTCACTTGGTGAGAACTGCCTAAAACAGGGGCATAGAAAACTGCTGGTAGGGCAAGATTAGGGAGAATTCCCAGATATTCTGCAAGTGTGTCAAGCGGAAAAGAATAACAAAGGAACAGGTCGGAGTCATTCGTGACTTGCCAAGTTGCATCCAAATCACCTTACTGTTAGGAGACAGAGGGTAGTGGTTGAAGGCTGTTAGTGTGACTGAGGCCGGTATCCAATGGTGTATCACAGGGATCAGTACTGTGTCCCTTATTATTTATGATACGGAGGTGTTGGTGTTGGACTGGGGTGGACTAACTTAAAAATCACATAACACCAGGTGATAGTCCAGCAGATTTATTCAGAGGCAGGAGATTTCAAAGCACACAACCACTTGGTCAAGAAGCAGCTCTTCGAAGCTAGTGCCTCCGAATAATCCTGTTTGACTATAACCTGGTGTTGTGTCATCTTTAACCTGATTATTTGTGGTATTCATAAGTGATGCAGCTGTGAATGTAGGCGGGGGTGGCGGGAGTGTGACAACTAAGTTTGCGTTTGATACAAAGATTGGCCGGGTGGTTGGCAGTGAGGAGGAAGGTCTTATGTTACAGGAAGATACAGATGGAATGGTTAGATGGGTGGATCAATGGCAGATGGAATGTAACCCTGATGAATATGAAATGATGCACTTTGGAAGAAGGAACTGGACAGGGGAGAACTCAATGAATGGCAGCACACGAGGAAGCTCAGATGGTGCTTCTCCACAAATCCCTGAATGTGACTAAACTGGTTAATGCACAATTTGAGAAAGCATAGGGACCGCAGATATAACCTTTATTCATCAAGGCATAGATTATAAGAGCTATGCGGAAGTTTGCTTTTGCCAAGATGGAATACTGATTGTAGTTCTGGGAGCCACATTACAGGAAGAATGTGATTGTAGTGGAGAGGGCTCAGAGGAGATTCACCAGGATGTTCACTCGGATGGAGCATATGAGCTATGGAGATAGGCTGGATAAGCTAGGGCTGTTTAGTTTGGAGGAGAGAAGGCTGAATGGGCCGAGATTCAGAAGGATAGGATTACGAGGGACATGGATAGGATGGATAGATGTTAGCTGTTCCTTTTAGTCAAAGGGCCAAGAACGATTGAGCACATTATAAAGTGAAGGATTTGAGATGTGGAGAGGAATTGAGGATTGTTTTTCACTCAGAGGGTGCTGGGGTCAGGAATGCACTTCCTGAGAGAAGAATTATCAAGGTAACTTCACAACCATAAGAAAATACACGGTTGTGAACTTGAAATGCCATAACATTCACGGCTACGGTCTTGTGTCGGAAAGTGGGGCTAATTTCGACCGTGCTGTATTGTTGATGGGACAAAGTCTGTGCTTCTGTGTTTGTATGGCTGTGGAAGATCAATCAGTGAGTAGCTTAAGATAGGAATTGATGGGTTTCTGAAGAGTATATTAACAAGGGTTTTAAGATTGAACTTGTAATATCTTCTGAAAATATGTCAATGGCAAAATTACGGGGAAAAAAGTGCAGCTTTCTTACAGTCTGATACCAGAGAATTGAGGACAGGGAAAAGGCAGAACTGTGGACCAAATACTTCAGTTATGTCTTCACATTAGAAAACGAATCAAAAAAGAAAACTTCCAAACAAAACTAGTGAAAATTAGTCTGTTTAGAAAAAGGGAATAGAATGAAATTAGCACCGGAACAGTTTTCGAGGAAGTATTGGAACTGAAAGTAATGAGCACAGACAATGTCAACAGAGATTGATCAAATGGGAATCATATTTGAGAAAGTGCCTTTAGCATAATTATGGAGAAGCAATCAATGAAATATGCGCATTTTCAGAAAGATTTTTGATAAAGCCTGTGATGCAAATTCAAATCCTATGGGATTGGGACTAATATGGTTTTAGAATGGGAGAGCTGTCAGGAAGCAGTGAGTAGAAATAAAAGAATGTATTTTTTGAATGGAAGGCTTGGAGGATATAGCAGGGCTGGGGTTTGGGCCCCAGCTATTCCCAATATACATCATATGTATGATTGAGTGGATCAAGTACAATATTTTCAAGTTTGCAGATGGCACTAAACAATATCAGATTGTGAGTGGGTGAGCAGGATGTCAAAATGCTACAAGAGGATTGAGACAAGTGGAGTGTCTGGGCAAATATGTGGCACATGAGGAGCAATGGGGAGGGGAGGCGGGGGATATGTGATATTGTGACCTTTGATGGGAAAAACAGAACTGGAGCCTATCATTTGAAAAGGGATTGTTTGAAAAATGTTGATCTATAAAGGAACTTAAACTGCATTTTTCTTTCTTCTGTGCAGCCCTCCGAGGTCAGTGTAGGGCAATAAGATCTGAATATTGAAGTCAATACTGGTAATGGCATTGGCACGCTGACTAGTGTACACAGACCCAACAAGTGGGGAGCCGTAACATTCAAAAGGATCTGGATGTCCCTGTACACCAGTCATTGAAAACAATATTGCAGGAGCAGAAAGCAGATAGGCAGATAAATCGTGTATTCACCTTCATTTCAGGGGGATTTGAGTACAAGAGTAAGGTTGTTTTACTGCAGCTGTACAGGGCGTTGGTGAGACCTCATCTCGAACACTGTGCAGTATTATGTATAGGTTTGGTCTCCTTACTTAATAAAGGACAAACCTAACATTGAGGGAGAGCAGCGAAGAAAACCAGACTGATCGCTGTTGTGGGAGTAGAATCTGGGGTGGCTTGGCCTGAATTCCATGGGCTTTAGGAAAATGAGTGGAGATATCAGTGAAATATATATAACTCTGTCAGGACAAGACAGATTGGAAGCAGGGGTGACAATTCCCCTGGCTGGGACATCAAAACAAGGGGCCACAGTATTAACTACAGACAGACCACTCTGCATTGAGATGAGAATAAATGTCTGCACTCAGAGACTGGTGAACCTGGGGAATTATCTCCCAGATCAGACTGTGGAAACCAAGGCACTGAATATAAAAATGGATTTCTGGAAACTAAAGGGATAGGGAGAGAGTAGGGTATGGTATGAAGATAGAGGATCAGATACCAATACAGGTTGTTCTCCAATAACGTGGTAGCTGTGTTCCTGTGCATCACATGTGTTGCAGAAAATCATGTAATATTAATAATGTGGCCTATGGGGAAAAGAGGATAATGGGCAAACCGCAAACTATCAGTAAAAAACCAAAATTAAAGTTCGTCTAACACACACACTAGCACAGTCTAATTAAACCTTTAAATCACATAGATTAGATTACTTACAGTGTGGAAACAGGCCCTTCGGCCCAACAAGTCCACACTGCCCCGCCGAAGCGCAACCCACCCATACCCCTACATCTACCCCTTACCTAACACTACGGGCAATTTAGCATGGCCAATTCACCTGACCTGCACATCTTTGGACTGTGGGTGGAAACCGGAGCACCCGGAGGAAACCCACACAGACACGGGGAGAATATGCAAACTCCACACAGTCAGTCGCCTGATGCGGGAATTGAACCCGGGTCTCTGGTGCTGTGAAGCAGCAGTGCTAACCACTGTGCCACCGTGCTGCCCAAATGTAATGAAATGTAGCGTAATGAAATAGTGCTGTAAACGCAACACTTTCACAATACAGTCACTGGCTATATCCCTGTACCTTTCACCAAACTCTTCACCTGAAAGCGTGCCGGGCTGACTGACCACGTGATGCCAACATGGAATTCTATTTTTCCTCAAGATTCTCCCCCAGTTTGAAATAAAGTTCCTTCTAATTGGAGAGAACACTTCCCCGTTTCAGGCTCAGGTTCAAGGCTTTGCAGAGCGGATTGCATTCCTGCTTTTGCTGAACACTCAGAGGGTGCATTTTGCAGACAGAGGATCCTGAAGCTGGGTTTTGTTGTTCAGCTGGTGCCTGGCAAGGAGTCGTGTCACAGTGAGCGGGAGATCATTTTATAGAGAGAAGGTGCACAATTCACGAATCGCATTGCAGTCAAATCACGTTTAATAAACCCGTGTTATCAGAGAACTGCCTGTATATTGAATCGAGGAGCAAGATTGATGGACTGAAGGGACTACCACAGTTCTTATTTTATATTTCACAATGTTTAAACATACTAATGGATATGAACACTGTGTCGGGAAAACTGCATTGTGGAGATTTTCTCCATGAATTAGAATGAGGAAGACTCACTGTGTTGTATGACCTACTCCTTTCCCGCTGTTTCTGTGCAGTCTGTGGGAAAGCTCTGTAAATGTTGTCACAAGCTCTCAGATGTTTGGAAGGTGGTCGCTGCAGGGTCAACAGGACTGTGATTCCCGTTCCCTTTTCTGATATGGAGGCTGGTGACGGTTATTCTAACTGGTTTTATCCTTTAAGACCTTGGAGCAGTGTTATTCAATTGAGAGTCTTGCTTGGCTGTTTCAGGGACCATTGAAGACTTTATCACATGTCTGTGTGTCTGGAGTCACTTCTAGACCAGACCAGTAAAGCACGGGAGATTTACTTCCTGAAAGTACATTGTGGAAGGAGATCGATGTTTACAATCAATATTGGCTGCAAGGTCACTGTGACCATCACCAGATTCTAGATCTTGATATTTTATTTTTTTAAACTTCCATCAGCTGCCAGAGCATTATCCTGTATTGGATTAATAATCTAGTGACATTTCTACAACAGCACCATGTCCACATAGGAATCTATCGGAAACCACACTGAGCGGGTTTTTTCTGTACTGCTTCACAACTCTGTCAAGATGAACTCCCACCAATTTGTTTATCGTGAAGTGACTGAGGGGATGTGAAATGGTCAGAATGTAATTATTCACCTATTAGGGGACCAGACATAGCTGAGTAATTTTCCACATTGTCAGGGAGATGTCAGAGTTGAAGCTGGAATGAAACAGCTTCCCCAGGGACACGGCTTGTTGTGCAGCACAAGTCTTCAGTCCTATTGCAGGAATGGGGTCAGGGCCCATTGCTTTTGTCACTGTGTTCAGCTGTTTCTTCATGTCACATGCAGCGAATCGAATTTGTTGAACACTACCATCTGCGATTCTGTGGGCATCATGGTGAGGATGAGTTGGATCATCCTTTCAACACCTCTGGCTGAGGATGGTGCAGATACTACATCCTTGTCATTTTCACTGAGGTGCAGGGCTGTTCCATTATTTAGGATGGGGATATTTCTGGTGTCCTCTCCTCCAGTAAGTTGGAGATCCAGATGCCATCTGGATGTGGCAGGACTGCAGAGCTTAGATCTGATCTGTTGGTCTTGGGATTATTTCGTCCTCTCTATCAGATGTTAGTTCTGCTATTTGGAATGAAACCATTCAAGTGTGGTAGCTGTAATGGTTTGTGATCAGCTTTAGGTACACATGGTTCTGACCGTGGCATGTTCACCCACTCTCGTCACTGAACCATTGCTCGGCTTGATGATAATGGTAGACTGATGGAATATCCTGGGGAAAATGTTACAAAGTATGTTTGAATACAATCCTGCTTCTGTTGCTGCTGTTCTCTACAGCATCACGTGATAGCCCAGTTTGAGCTGCAATATCTGCAATTCTATTCTACTGACTGTTCCCCAGTTCACATCGAAACCCATTCACCCATCAGCCTTGTACCCAGTGAACGCACCTGGTTTCTGATGCAGTAACACTTTCATATTCTCATTCTGCTGAGAGTTCTCCTTAGTGTCATGCTTCAAATTTGTTACATTACTCAAACCCTTTAACATATTCATCTGAATCGTTTCCTTTCTCATAATGCCATCTTCTGCATTTGAATTGAATATGTTTCCCTCTGGTTTTCTCCCTGACCATGATTAAGAGCTCTGTGGTGTCAGTGATGCCAGCCTTATGCAGTTTCTGAGCGAATGAAAATAAGTACTTTGCGTTATTGTTCAGTACCCAGTGTAGGGCACTCCGTGTTGGACAGGGCGTTTGAGCAGCTTTCACACACGTCATTGGAACTTGTTCAAAAACAGAAATTGCTGAAGAAATAAAGCACGTCCGGCGGCATCTTCTGTAGTGAATGCAGAGTTAATCTTTCGGATACAGTGACCCTGTACAAAGCTCGCTGTTTCTCCAGCAATTTTTGCATTTATTTCCAGTATCCATAGTTATTTATTTAATTGAATTTGTTGCTGTGCCTATTCGTTTTTGGAGAAACTCAGCAGGCCTGACAGAATCTGCAGAGACAGAGAAACAGAGTTGGCGTTACAAGCCCAGTGTGACTTGTTCAGAACTGAAAAAGGTTGGAAACTGGGCTTTGTAATCCCTTGCTGTAGATGGGGGATGGGTGACTTGGAAAAGAGGGCATGGCAAAAGATAAGCGGGCTGTTAGCAGTGGTAAATGAGAAGATAATGCAAAATGGGTTTCAATTCAGGTGTGAATGGGGGAAAGGGTTCTCTCGAACTGAGCGTAAGATGAGGAAGACACAACCACACAAGGTCATAGGGAGAACAGGAGGGAGAATGTTGACAATGTGGTATTAAGTAGATCGAGATAGTATACATCGTTTTGACAGTATACATCATCACTGCCTTCACATTATGGAAGTCAGGTGCTTGACCGCTTATTAGCACGAGTAAGAGTTTCATGCTGCCTTAGTTTTGTAACATAGAGCAAAATTAACAGTATGACATTTGGGCTGTTTTCTTTACCTGTCATTTTTAATATTCTTTCCAATTTGTAGAGCTTATCGTTAAATGTTTGATCTTTACGTTAGTATCAGATGGAGTGTACGAGTTTGAGGGGTGGCATTCTAGAAGTTTATAATATCATGAGAGACATGGATAGAATGAATAGCGAAGATCTTTTCTGCAGGTTTGGGGAGTTCAAACACAAATGCATAGCTTTAAGGTGGAAGGGAGAAACTTGAAAGGGACAAAGTGACAACATTTTTTTACACAGAGGGTGATGTATCTATGGAATGAGCTGCCAGAGAAACAGTGGTAGATGCTTGTACAGCTACAATATTTCAAAGGCATTTGGACCAACATATGAATGGGAAACGTTTGAAGGCATATGGGCCAAGTGCAAGCAGGTGAGATTAGTTTAGTTAAGAAAACCTGGTCAGCATGGACAAGTTGGACCAAATGGTCTGTTTGTGCACGATATGACTGTATGAATCTAGAAAGTGAGGAAAATGTAAGAAAATATATGATGTAATAAATCGGACAGAAATATAGAACATGCATCAAGAGCTTTCGCATCGACGTAAGAAAAGCTTGAAGATGTGTGTGTGAGCTGAAGCAGAAGTGAAGTGAGGAAAGTACATTGAGGCCATTAGGAGGGTGTGACTGGAGAACCGGTCACAGGGAACAGGCAGATAATTTACACTAGTATTTTAAGTCACTGTTCGTGGAGAAAGTACTGTAAGCATGTCAATGGTATAAACAGTATGGTACTAGGAGGGCAGATCTTGAACTGTCTCGAACAAAAAGAACAAGGTTTTAAACTAACAGATAAGAATAAGGGGAGGCATGTCAGCAGTAATTCATAGTTAATTTTAAAAGAAGTGGTCACAGAGTGACTAGCGGCACTGTGTGAAATATTCCATAACTCTTTGGATTACAGGAGTGTTCCAGTGAAACTGGAGAACTTCCAATGTGGCGCCTGACTTCAAGAAAGTAATAAGACAGAAGGCAGGAACAATTTAGCCTAACCATTATTGGTGGGAATCTGCTAGAGCCTGTTATTAAGGAAGGAATTGCAGGGTACTTAGAAAAGCTTAATGCAGAGTTGACATGGTTTTATGAAGGGGAAACTATTTTTGTCCTGTAAAATATCAAGATTAGAGTCATGCTGGAAAAGCATAGCAGGCAGCATCCAAGGAGCAGGAAAATAAATGTTTCGGGCAGGAGCCCTTCATCAGGAACACCTGAGAATGTGACAGGCAGATTTGATAAAGGGAACTGGTCAACATGAGGCATTCCAGAGATTTTTCACAAGGTGTCACAAAATAAACGCTCTGTCACAAGACAGAGACTCGTAGTATGATGAATAACATATTAGCATGGGATGACAGTTGCTTAACACATAGAAATCAGAGAGTCAGGATTAATGGATCTTTATGATAAAGACATATCTACTAGATTACCACAAATATAAGTCCAACGGCATCAGTTATTTACAATCTATATTGATAGCCTGAAGGTGGAAGCTGAGTGCAATATACATCCGAGTTTGTGGATGGCACTGAGAACAAAAATGCTGGCTGTTTTTTTTAATGAAGAGGACTCCCAAAAAAGGAGCAGTACAAAGGGATTGGAGTGTTCCTGAGTATGAAACGTAACGTCTGCATGCTGATGCAGCAAGTAACTAGGTTGGTTCATGAGGCAGCTTCCTGGGATGGAAGGGTTGAATTATTGAAGACATCTAAAATGGTGAGGCGATTATTCATTGTGGTTGAAATGAATGAGGGTAATGTTACTGAAATGTACAAGATACAGAGGGAGTTGACTAGGTAGATGCTGAGAAGGTGTTTCAGCTGAGTCTCGAACTCGAGGCGGTCGATAACGAATAAGGAACATCGATTTCAATCAGAGGTGAGAAATGATGTACTCTCACATAAGGTAGTGAACCTCTGGAATTCCCGAACCTAGAGAGTTGTGGAGGGATACAGGGAATTTGGTAGGAAATTGGAGTTGAACCCGGAAGTAGATCAGCCATGTTCTTATTGAATGAGAGTTCAGGCCTGAGGGGCCGAATAGCCGACTCATGTTCCTACTTCTTAAGTTTTTATGTTATGATTTTGGAAATTAATTAGTTATTTTCCTGGAAGTCGTGTTGTACAATGTTGCATTCGTGAGAGGAGAAAAATTGTCTGATTTAACCCAGGATGGGATATGGGGGCAGTATTCTGAGCAATTCCAGAGCAGAAGTTACAGAGTGGGGAAGCCTGGAAAAAGGGATTGCGGCTGGGGGTCACTTCCTGTCCAAGTCTGGAATTTCCAAGTGTATTTCCGAAACTACACCTAATCATCGGCGTGGCCTCGATCTGTCTGTGTGTAGCAGGTCCGAAGGGCTGAATCGAACATCAGAATACAGGACTGAGGGACACGAGTGGGCCAATCGGCCCTTTGACACTACCCAACCAGTAAAGAAGGTCATGGCTCCCCTCATTGTGCTCCCAGCTGCACTTTTCTCTCCATTCATCATTATACCTGATTCCTCTGTCTACGGAAAATCAGACAAAGCCATAAAAAGATAATATAATACTATATTATATTAATATAAAGATTCAGCCATCCCAAACTTCTGAGAAAGAGAATTCCCACTTGAATGAAATCCCACTTTGTGAATTTTTCCTCACTCCGGTTCTGACTGTGGTTGAAGAGTGTCACTGTTTCCTTTTCTACTCCCACTCCTCCACTGCTCACAACAAATTTTAAATGTAACCAGGTTGGTGATATGACCGATGATAAAGGCCTCAGACTGGGTCAAGTTTAGCGATAGGAACAAGTCAGGCAGATTTCTTGCATCAGCCGCAGGTAACTAATAGGGCTAACGGAGCAGTATGTTATATTTTTGGTTGGTACTGCTGCCTCATATCAACAAGGAGCTGAACTCAATTCCAACTTCGTCCGACCCTCTACGTGGAGTTTGAACATTCTTCCCATGTCTGTGTGGCTTTCTTCCCAGTTCTCCAGTTTCCTCCCACAGTTCAAAGATACACAGCTTAGTTTGATTGACCATGCTAAATTACCCAGAGTGACCAGGAATGTGTAGGTTAAGTGGGTTAGTCATGGGAAATGCAGGGTTACATGGATAGGGTAGGGGAACAGGTCTGGATAGGATAATGTTCGGTGGGTTGGTGTGGACTCGATGGGTCGAATGTCCTGTTGCCCCCCTGTAGGGTTTCAATGACAACGGCGTCAAGATTGGGCTATACAAACTCCCAGGTGGTATATACCTGATCCACAAGGCTTTGTATATTTCAATAAGATCAGCTCTCATTCGAAGGGTAGCCTTTTAAAGTCGCCATAATATCAGCCCTTCATGCATGGAATAAATGAAGTGAAACATACATGAACTGCTTCCAGTGTTACTATATCCTTGCTCATATACAAATGCAAAAATAAAGCTCATCTCACACACCGATGAATCGGTTTATTTTTGTTTTCTCAGAGTGCAGTGAGTCTGATGAACACTCTTCCCCGCAGAACATGGGAGGCGGAGATATTGGATACATTTGAGGCAAGGTTCACGAATCACAAAGGAGTCAAGGATTATCGAGCAGCAATGTGCAGTGTTGGAGAAATTGTAGACAGTGGCTCCGGATGACACGGCTCCAGAAAGTCCAGGAATTAAACAAAATGGATAAGATCGATAAAGTTTTAAAGGGGATCAAGATTGCAGAGATCTGAAAGGTCTGCTTTGCTGAGCTCTGCATCACAGTAATGCTCTATCCCACCCCACCACAGTCATTTACTTAAAGGTCAACACTAAAAGAGCTACAGAATACTGAATAATGCCAATTTGTCAAGTGGAAATGACAAAACAAGGGAAAGGATCGACTAAGTCCCAACACACAGGGCACCCGTCAGAAGCTGTCAGCATGCCTGTGGCCGCACCTGCAACCCCCTCTGCTCGTTCGATGGACCCAGTTAGTCACCAGGTCTTGGTCACCAAATTCACCAAGTTACATGAAATTATTGAAGCTATGATTGAAGAAACGTTCAGCATGAGGCTAGAACCACTCTCAGCCATGCTCCAAAGAATATGAGCAGCAAATTTGAAGTCTTGGAAACAGAACAGATGAGGTCGAGCGTCAAACTACAGGGGCAGAGTCTGTGATCGATTCCTCTATGGAGCGGATCCTCGCCCTTGGAAAACAGGTCCGTACCTTAACTGAACAATTTGACAACCTCGAAAACAGGGGCAGAATGAAGACTGTTCATATGATCGGTCTGCTGGAGACATAAGGAGTTCAGCCAGTGAGTTTTTTTCGAGAACTGGCTGCTGTGTTCCTTCACTTCGAAGCTGAAGAGGGACGAGTGAAGAGTGAGACAGTTCATTTGGTTATGGAGCGCAGGTCAGACTCAGACCAACGCCCTCACCCTGTCCTTGTACGATTACGTAGTTGCAGAGACAAGCAAAGGCTAATGGAAGCTTCCAGAACACAGGGAAAAGATCCAACGAAGGCTCCAGGATTATGTTCTTCCAGGTCTTTTCAGCGGCAGTGATTCAGGAAAGAAAATCTTTTGATGATATCAAGAGAAGATTAAGGGAACTTGAGATTCAGTATTCTTTCATGAACGCAGCGGTGCTCCATATGCTTTCAATAGTTCCACGCACTGGTGGATCTTTCAGTAGATCCATTGACACTCCAGAGGACGCGAAAACTTTGTGGACACTATAAAGCAGGCTGGATGCTTTAATAGATATCAATAATTATGTTTCTCTCATTTTAAAGAACGTTTGTTGAATCTTTCATGGTATTAAGTAATGTTAATTACAGTCAGGGATGGGTGGAGTACACAATTTTAACTTGATTAATATTGCTATTCGTTTTTCTCGTGCTTAGTTTGTGTGTCGGGTTCGGCTCAAGCTGGAGGGAGTTATGAAGCTGATCATGAAGACTGAATGCCTACGTTAGGGCAGTTCAATCCCGATGTTTGTGATTAATTCCCCGGGATGCAGTATTGATAATGGGGCAGAAGATAAAGATTTGTGACGTGCAACTGCCCCCAGTGGGGTGGGGGGGGGGGGGGGGTAAATGCCCCTCCTGAGTGTCATTGGCGTTTTTTGTTTGTTTTTATATGTATTTAGTTGTAGAACATTTTGAAAGCGTGTTAGTTGTTGTAGTTTTTGTTAGTAAGTTTTTTTAAGCTCGATGAGTCTTTTTTCATTGATGTTCAGCGATTTGTCATTCAAGTGCTTCCTCTCTGGATTTCAAATGTTGTTCCAGTGTGTTATGGCTAATGTCAATGTTCAATGGTGTACCTGGAGCATTAAGGGGAGGCAGTTAAGAGGAAAAAGGTACTTTCTAGCCTTAACAAGGAGAGGGTTGGTCTTCTCCTATTGCAGCAGATGCACCTCGATCACAAGGAATATTTGACGTTACAGCAGGGCGGGTTTGAACGGGTTTTTATTTTCGTCTTTTAATACTAGGAGTAGGGGAGAAGCCATACTGGGTAAGAAGAATCTTCCATTTAAATTACTAGATCGTATTTGATACTCACGGAAGGATCACAATCCCCCAAGCCTTGAACTATGGTAAATAATCCAATATTTTTTTTTAGTAATTGCGACCCCTACCCCCACCCCGGCGTACCCTCTTAAAATCCTGGTAGATGCGTTTTCTTGCATCATGGCACATTATCGTAGAAGGAGATTTCAACTGTCTTATGCAACCCACAGTGGACAGAATGTCCGAAGGTCCCTCAATACCCTCGTTATAATATAAGCAATTGGTGGATTTGTGTGCAGAACTAGAGCTGTTATATGTCTGGAGGCACATCTACCTCACAAGTAGGGCTTTTAATATCTTCTTTAACCCGCAGAAATGCCACACCAGGTTTGATTTCTTCCCCATTCCTGCAACAATCTTAGATTCGGTGGCATCCTGCACAATTGGGAATATTACCATTTCTGACCATACGTATTGAGAAAGATTTAGGGAATATAACAGATTCGAGACACTGATGAATGTATCCCCTTATTGTTAAGACTAGTTAGTTCATTGAGTATTTCTGTAATGAATTCAGATCTTTCTTAGCCATTAATTCAGATTCAACCAGTAAGCCATCCATTCTATGGGAAATTGTTAAGGCTTATGCCAAGGGAATAATTATTCCTTAGGATGTAGCAGAAGGGGGAGCAGGAACGCTGGTTTGAGGCACAGCTGAGGGCAGCCGAAAGGGCATACTGTGATAGACCCTCAGTAGCTAAGCTGCAGAATATCACAACGCTTCGATCTACAGTGAATTCCACGCTCACACAGACAGCCAAGAAGGAACTTACTTTTGCAAAACAAAGGCTGCTTGAGCATGGTGATAAGCCAGGCAGGTATTTAGTCTATTTGCCAGGAAAACTAGCGCCCCTCTAAGCCATTACCTCAATTAGGGAAGATATTGGGATCCTTACCTTCAATTCCAAAAAGATTAGTGTCTCCTGTCCAAGATTTTTCTCCGAATTATTTCAGACTGAGCATTATGAGGATAGATGGATTAAAATGGAGTCATTTTTCATTTTTTATGAGTAACCACTGAATAAGTGGTGTGCCTTAATGCACCATTGTCTGCGCAGGAGAGTGTGAAACAGCTTTAGAATGCAAAGGTGCACGTTCCTGACAGATTTCCTCGTGAATTTTATAAATAATTTATAAACCTATTGTCAGGGCTGATGTTTAACATGTTCTGTCACTCATACAGTCACGAACCCATCCCTCCATCCTTAAGAGAGGCTCATACCTCTCTGATGCTGCAGAAAGGAAGTCCCTGGAGGATTGTGCTTCTTTCACACCAATCTCACATTTAAATGTTGGTTTCAAAATCCTGTCTGAGACCCGTGCATTCAGGCTGGAAACTTCGCTGCCTTCCGTTACCAAAGAGGACCAAACAGGCTTTATAAAGGGCCACAGATCTTCCTACAATTTGAAGAGTTTACCAATATGATCCAAGAGTGTTAACAACAATCTGTCCAGGGATTATTGATCTCTTTTGATGAGGGAAGGCATTTGATTGGGTTGAGTGGCCGGATCTCTTCTGTACATTAGAACGATTTGGTCTACGCAAAGTTTTTATCAAGTGGGTGAGGGTCATTACCGCTGGCTGCAGCTCTCACTAATGGTGTTGCCAACCAGTAATATTAATATTTCTCCAGGCAGCCGACAAGGTTGACACCTTTCACCATTGTTGTTAACGTTGGGGATTGTGCCACTGGCGGAGGCCATCCATAGGGATGTCAACATATCTGCCCCAGAGGTGGGATAGAAGTCACGAAAGATTACATTGTATGCAGATGAGGGTCTTGTTTTTTGTCAAGTCCCGTAATTTCGGTAGGTCATGTGATGCAATGCGTTGATTCGCTTGTTGCCTTTCCGGGTGATAAGATTAATTTTACAAAGTTAGAGGCCATGCCTATGGGAGGTCTTAGGGAAATACCTGATACTGAGGGCAAATCCTGGTTTCCTTTTAAATGGTCACGGGGGTGGTTTCCCTATTTCAGTATATTCATTACATTTGTCTTTGATCATTTATTTATCGTGAACTGTGTCCATTTGTTTGAAAAAATCAAACAAGACCTTCAAAGATCGGAGGCATTTCAAATAACCTGGCTAGGTCGGATAGCTGTTATTAAAATGAATGTCCTTCCTCATTTCCTACACCGCGTGTGAATGCTTTCTTTGATGTTTCCCAGACAGATATTTTGGAAATAGAATGGCTGGTTTAGCTCTTTTATTTGGCACCATAAGCGATTCCTTATCAAGCTAAAAAATTGCAACTGCCCCACAGATTGTGGGAAGTTGATCTCCCAGATTAAAAACTATCAATTAAGATTTTTTTATCATTCTAGGTTCGTGCCTGGGATTTATGGAGTATTGTCAAAAACTAATGATTATCAATACTGTTAAAACTTGAAGAACAATGCGTTAGATCGAGGGCAATACAGCCAAAACCATGTTTCTTACCGCTTTAATTGCGACACTGGGTTGTCAACCGGGGATAATGGATTCCAGGTTTAAACTGTGGGCAGCCAGGGCGGTAACTTGCTTGAGTGATTTAGAATTAGTAGAATCCCTAAAGTGTGGATACAAGCCCTTGGGCCCAGCAAGTCCACTTCGAACCTCTGAAGAGTAACCCACCCAGACCCATTCCCCTACCATTCTCTATTTATCCTGACTAAAGTCTGAACTTACAGATTCTTGAACACTTTGAGTGATTTAGCATTGGCCAATTCATCTAACATGCACATCTTTGTGACCGTACGAGGAAACCTACACAGTCACAGTTGAGAACATTCTAACTCCACACAGCCACTCACCCAAGGCTGGAACCAAACCCGTGACCCTGGTGCGCTGAGTCAGCAGTGCAAACCACTGAGCCACCACGTGTTACTTGAGGGAGAAACAATGATATCATTTCATCAAATAACTCGTAAGTATGAACTACCTAGTAGAGATTTCTTCTGTTTTTTAACCAGATTAGAGATTTGATTTTAAAAACACACACTTTTACCAGACTCTTATAGATCCGATACAGAGAAGTGGGTGCTTACTGCTAAGAATGCACTCTCTGTCAGTACCCTTTATCATTTATTGGAGAGTGTCCCCTCAGACAAGACTGTGCAGCTTCGTGATGTCTGTGCGAGAGAGTTGGGGGGTTTAGATCTCTTTGGCGACATGGGACGATATTTGTGAAAATGCTCGAAGGATTTTGATCTGTAAAAGGACCAATTCCATGCAGTTGCAAATTCTTCATAGGGTCTATCTAACACCAGATTTTCTCTCAAAATTCAATGTGGGATTATCTTCAGCATGTCCTTAATACAGCATGACTACAGGCACTCTTACTCATTGTACGTGGTCCTGCTGCAGGTTTCGTATATATTGGATCACTGTGTTCGGTGCGGTAGAGTGGGTCTTGGGGGGCGGAATTGGAGATGGACGCAGTTTCTCTTTTCTTGCACCTGCCCAGAGTAACTTACGCAGATGCACATGGGAAAAAATATATCCTTACTTTCTGTGCTAGGAAATAATATTCTGTTGTGTTGGATGTCTGAAACTTCCAGGATGTGTTGGGTATTTGTAAGCTCGTCATGGAGAATATCCCTTTGGACTTTCTCACCAGTATGGGGCACCAAAAAACAGAGATTAATTTAAGTCATAGAGTCAGAGAGATGTACAGCATGGAAACAGACCCTTTGGTCCAACCTGTCCATGCCGACCACATATCCCAATACAATCTAGTCCCACCTGCCAGCACCCGGCCCATAACCCTCCAAACCCTTCCTATTCAATATACTCATCCAAATGCCTCTTAAATGTTGCACTTGTGCCAGCCTCCCCCACTTCACCTGGCAGCTCATTACATACATGTACCACCCTCTGTGTGCAATAGTTACCCTGTAGGTCTCTTTTATATCTTACTCCTCTCACCTTAAAATTATGCCCTCCACTTCTGGACTCCCTGACCCCAGGGAAAAGACTTTCCCTATATACCCTAACATGCCCCTTATACTTTTGAAAACCTCTATAATGTCATCCCTCAGCATTCGAAGCTCCAGCGCAAACAGCCTCAGTCTATTCAGCCTCTCTCTATAGGTCAAATCCTCCAATCCTTATAAATCTTTTCCGAACCCTTTCAAGTTTCTCAACGTTTTTCCGATAGGAAGGAGAGCAGAATTGCACGCAATATTCCAACAGTGACCTAGCCAATATCCTGTACAGCTGCAACATGACCTCTCAACACCTGTACTCAATACTCTGACCAATAAAGGAAAGCATACCAAACTCCTTCTTCACTATCGTATCTACTTGCGACTCCACTTTCAAGGAGCTATGAACCTGCACTCCAAGGTCTCTTGGTTCAGCAAAACTCCCTGGGACCTTACAATTAAGTGTATAAGTCCTGTTATGATTTGCTTTCCCAAAATGCAGTAGCTTGCATTTATCTGAATTAAACTCCATCTGCCACTTCTCAGCCCATTGGCCCATCTTGTCAAGATCCTGTTGTAATCTGAGGTGACCTCTTCGCTGTTCACTCTACCTCCAATTCTGGTGTCATCTGCAAACTTACTAACTGTACTTCATATGCTCGCATCCAAATCATTTATGTCAATGACAAAAAGTAGTGAATCCAGCACCGATCATTGTGACACTCCACTGGTCAGAGACCTCCAGTCTAAAAAACAACCGTCCACCACCCTCTGTCTTCTACCTTTGACCCAGTTCTGTATCCAAATGGCTAGTTCTTCCTGTATTCCATGACACCTAACCTGGCTAATCAGTCTCCCATGGGAACCTTGTCGAAACCCTTACTGAAGTCCATATGGATCACATCCATCCCTCTGCCCTCATCAATCCTCTTTGATACTTCCTCAAAAAACTCAATCAAGTTTGTGAGACATGATTGCCCATGCACAAAGCCATGTTGACTATCCCTAATCAGTCCTTGCCTTTCCAATTACACGCACATCCTGTCCCTCAGGATTCCCTCCAACAACTTGACCACCACCAACGTCAGGCTCATTGGTCTATACTTCCCTGGCTTGTCCTTACCACCCTTCTTAAACAGTGGCACCACGTTAGCCTCCTCCAGTCTTGTGGCACCTCACCAGTGACTACCCATATTACAACAATCTCAGCAAGAGGCCCAGCAAACACTTCTCTAGCTTCCCACAGAGTTCTAGGGTACACCTAATCAGGTCCTGGGGATTTATCCACCTTTAACCGTTTTAAGACACCCAGCACTTCCTCCTCTGTAATATGGACATTTTGCAAGGTGTCACTATCTACTTCCCTACATGTGATATCTTCCGTATCCTTTTCCACAGTAAATACTGATGCAAAATACTCGATTAGTATCTCCCCCACACTTCCTGTGCTAGGAAAAGTATTGTGTTGTGTCTGATGTCTGAAACACCCCCGCCTCCCCCCCCCCCCCTCCCCCCCCCGGGTCTGTTGGCTCGTCGTAAGCTCATCATGGAGAATATCCCTTTGGACGTTCTCACCTGTATGGTGCACCAGAAAGAAGAGATTTATATAAGATATAGCAATCTTTTTTGGATTACCACGATTAGGCTTATCTGCCACTCTAAAAATGGCTTTTATATAGCAATGACGATATTGTCTAATGAATCTAATATGAAGAATTGTGAACATATGAATGTGTATCAGTTAATGCTCTCGAAGAACAAGAGCTATTGCTTTCTTATTCTGAGCTGTCTTATTTATTTATTATTTATTGTTTATTTTTGTTTTTCTTCTGTCCGTTTATAGACTTTAACTTGCTTTTATGCACGTGCACATGGGTGAAATAGTGTTCAGTTGTTTGAGTTGTTTTGTTATTGTTTTAATATAATAATAAAAATTTATTTTTCAGTCAAAAAAATTTAATAAATTAAAATGCTAACATTGATAGAATAGAGTCCCAAAGAGCTCTCATTAGATAGACCACTCATGGTGGTTTACGCTGAAGGTCACCACACCTTGGGTGATGGGGTGAGGTTGAGAGAGCATCCCCTTCATGGTAACCTCTGGGGAATTGTGGGGAATTGAACCTGCGCTGGTGGCATCCCTCTGCATCACAAACCAACCATCCAGCCAACTGAGTAGGAGACTGTGTAACTGTTACACACAGAATCAGTCCCAGACAAAGGGCAAGAGAAACATTCATGACAAGGAAAAAGGTATATTTGAGATAACGGTCATGGTAACGGCTGAGGATAAAAACGTTCTCTGCTTGAAATTGTATTTTACATTGAGACAACTTTTTGGAAGCTGTCTTTGGCTGAATACAATAAGGTGAGAAAAGTGAAACAACCAGAATGACTAATTGTGATTGGATAGCGATAAATGTAAATTAAGTGCATGTTTTTGATTGGTCTGTGGAAAGCATGCTGACTATTGTATGAATTGAGAAAGCAGATGAAATATATTGTTATGAGAGTCTGTCCCCATGGGAAATGCGTTCGGAACACATGCAAGAAGAAACACTGGGTAAAACGTTTCTGAGAATCGTCTGCTCGGTAACAGGAAGCTGGGAGTCGAATGACTGAAAGTTCCTGTAAGGTGGAGCTGAGAAAACCATCATTTCACCTCCAAACGTATTGAATGTTGGAGCATGTTTGAAGTACTGAATGGCCTCATGATGGATTTCAACTGTGTGTGATTTGAAAAACGTACATCTCTACTCCATCCTCTTACGTGTTACACACTGGGGCACAACCGTTTTCCTGCAACTGGGAATAAGTTGGAACATGATCTGGAAAATTCCATAATTGGCATTCTCCAGAATATTCTATAACTCTGTGGGGGGCATTAGAGATGCAGAGAGAAAGAGAGGGATGGTGCTGTATGCAGTAGTGAGAGTGGGAGAGCATGAGGATTGTTCGGGAACCGGTGCTATAACAGACATACAGTGAGTGTGAGGGAGCAGAGAGAATATGGTGACCCTTATCCTAACAGAGTGGGGAAGGTTATTGAAGCTTGTCCTGTTTTGCTGGACATTTATTCAGACCCCAGATACTGCACTGAGCTGGGTGGTGAGCTCAGACCAGGCTCGGTGGGTTTTGGTGGTGTGATCCCTCTGGGAAGAGAATGGTCCCCTTTTGTACGAGCCCATCCACCAGGACCTCCGTGCCCCTGTTGAAAACCGTGATGTAATTTCCCCTTATCTGCCATGCTCAGGGTAAACTGTGCAGGGCAGCTCCAAACTGAGAAAGCTCAACCATGTGCCCCTTGGCCTTTTAAAGATGGCCCCAGTGTCAGGTGTCATGGAATATCCAGGGGCATCCGGGCGATTTTGAGTACCTCCAGTCATGATGGGTGGGAGAATCGAGCTGGCATTGTATGAGAGGGACACAATGGAGTGGGGTGGGTAGTTAATGAGGTGAGTTTGGTAAGATAGCACAAGGAAAGTAGTTCAGCCTCGTGCAGATAATCCCTGTCACACTTAATGAAAATGTCACTGAGACAGTTTTTTGTTACATTCAGCCCAGTGAGGCGAAGATTCTCCTGTCCTCACTCCTAGTTACAAAGCTGCAGAACACATGCTCATCCAAAAGTCTCCATTGCCTGAACTCACAGCAATATCCCTTTCACTCATCATTCTTCAAAGTATTGACCCGTGTTGCATGATACTATCGAAATGTCTTCATTTCAGCATTCTGAAACCTGTGAACATATCCTTCAATGACATTTTTTCTCAGTCTCCCCCACTCTGTTTCCACTCCAAAACACACTCGTTTACAGTCATATTGCACGAGACTCCCAGTATGACTGGACCATGGCAACCAGAATGTCCATCCACCCTCACCCCATTCCCCTGCCCTTGTTCTGTATCCCTCTAATTCTTACCTATCTGTGTATTGACCAAATGCCTTTTCAATGTTGTTATTGTACCCACCTCATTCACTTCCACTGGCAGCTCAGTCCATATGCGTACCACACTCCATGTAAAAAAGTTGCCCCTCATGTTTCTTTTTTATATTTTGTTTTTCCTTTCCAAACATTAATGGTTGTCCTCTAGTCCTCGATTCCCCAACATTGGGAAAAAAATTGAAGTATTCACCCCATGCACACCTCTCATAATTTTATAAGAGTTACACTTCAATAAGAACCCCCTCGGTATCCTCCGCTGAAAAGAAATAAGTTCTAACCTGTCCAACCTCTGCCTATAACTTAGAGCCTGTAGCCCAGGAAAAATCTTTGGAAATTTGTTTTACGCTCTTTCTCGTTCAACGATATCCTTTCTAGAGCAAGATGAACAAAACTGAACACAATACTCCAACTGCAGCCTAACCAACATCCTGTACAACTGCAACATAACGTCCCAACATCTATATTAAATGCTCTGATGAAGGCCTGTGTGCAAACAGCCTTCTTCACTGTCCTGTGTATCTGTGACTCAAATTTCAGACAACCGTGCACCTGATCTCCTTAAGGCCCTCTCATTCATCATTAAACTCCTACCTGGATTTGACTTTCCAAAATCTAAGACGTCATACTTATCTGTATTAAACTCAAATTGCTAATTCTGAGCCCACTTCCTCAGCTGACCAAGGTACTGTTGCAATTTCTGATAATGTTTCTCATTGTAAATGATGCCTCTTAATTTCGAGTCATGTGCAAACTTACGAACTTTGCGTTGTGCACTCTGGTCCAAATTATTGGCATAAGACAACGAACAGCAATGGGCCCAGGACCAAACACTGAGGCATTCCACTATTCACAGGGCTCCAGTCCGACAAGCATACCTCCACCATAGCCATTTGCTTCATAACGTCAAGAGAATTGTGTCACCAATTGGCCAGTTTACATTGGAGTCCATGTAATCTAAAATTCCAGAGCGGCCGACCATGTGGAACCTTATCAAAGGCCTTACTGAAATCCATATAGACTGTGTCCACCACTCTGCCCATGTCAACCTTTATGGTCACTTCCTCAAAAACTCTAACAAAAATTCTAAGGCATGATCTGACACGCACAAAGCTATGCTGACTGCTCCAAGTCAAACTCTGTTTTTCCAAATGCATGCATATCTTATATCTCAGAACCTTCTCAAGTGGTTTACCGAAAACAGATGTGAAGCTTACTGGTCTATATTTCCCAGGCTTTTCTTTGCAACCCCCCTTGAAGAAGGGCACTCCATTTGTTGCCGCCCAGTCTTCCGGGTCCTTGGCCCCTGAACTGTCTTCTCTCACCACCTGCAGTGCTCTTGGATATATCTGGTTAGGACCAAGAGATTTATCTGACTTTATGAATTGTAATATGTCCTTCAGCACCTCTACTGTGATATGGACTGTACCAAGATATCACAACTAACCTCCCAAAGGTCACAGGTCTTCATGCTTCTCTTCATGATAAACACAGAGGGGAAATTGAGGACCTCACCCATTTCCTGAGGTTTTACACATGCATGCCCATTTTCGATTTTAAGGCGTCCTATTCTTTCTCTGGTTGTTCTTTTTCTTTTCTATATTGAATTTGGATTCGCACTAATCTGCTCAGCCAAGGCTATCTCATACCCCCTTTTCGCCTTGCTGATTTCCTTCTTCAGTAAACTCCTCTATCACCTGTGTCCCGTCAGGGATTCCCTTGATACGAACTGCCTGTACCTGAGCCATGCCTCCTTTTTTTTCTGGTCAGAGCCTCAATATTTCTTGTAATCCAGGGTTCTCTCTTCCAGCCTCACTTCCCCTTCATCCTCACAGGAACATATAGACCTTAAACTCAAGCTATCTCACTTTTGAAGCACTCCCATTTGCCCGGGATTGTTTTACCTCGAAACAAACTACTCCAATCATCCCCTGCAATCCCCTGTCTAATTCCAACAAAATACGCCTTGCCCAAATTTAGAACTTGATTCTGTGGACCAATTTTGTCCCTACCATTGCTATTTTAAAACTAATACAGCTCTAGTCATTATTCCCAAAATGCTCGCCCACTTTACCTCCGTCACCTATCCGAACTTATTTCCCAACAGTAGGTCGGGTTTGTCCCTTCCCCAATAGGAACCTCTCAATATTGCTTGTGGAAGCTTTCCTGAACACAGTTAACAAATTACGTTCCATCTAAGTTCTTAACCCATCTGGAAGTCCCAGTCTATGTTAGGAAAATTAAAATCACCTATTATGACAATCCTATTGCTCCTGCAAGTCTCGCCAGTGTCCCTGAAATTTTGTTCCTATAATTCCCGTTGATTATTTGGAGGCCTATAGTGCAACCATCATCATCCCCCTCTTAATTCTTTGTACTGTTCACAAAACCTCATTGGATATTATCTCAGTTATTTCAACTTTAAATACTAGAGTGATCTGCGCCTTAATCAGAACTATTGGTATTTAAATTGTTTGCATTTATATCTCATCCTCATATTGATTTTCATATTCGCAGCACCCCTTGTCAAGGTACAGTGCAGATATGGAGCCGTAAATGGATGGGAACTGCACATTCTGTCACTTCCAGCATTGGTTACATTTTTCACCACATTGGGCAGTGATCTAATACAGTGTTACCGAACAATGCAACAGCCTGGGTTTGTATATGAATGACCCAGTGCGGACTGCACAGCTCCCCACACTGAACCTTTAGTCCAGGATTATAGATCAAGCATTGGTGTGGGCTGCATAGAGTTTCACTCTGCACATAGCTGGGTTGCATACAGCTGTACACCAGCCGGATCAACACAGTGCTCCATCCTGAATATGTAATGGATGGGCTGGTTATGTGTGTTGGATTGCGAATGTGAGAGTACGAAACATCTGACAATACCTTTATGTTGTGTTTTCATTCTTGTCATTGGACGCCTCAAATCCTGACTTATCCCGGTTAGACCCATCCTTCTGGATGAGTCATGGTGAGTGTTGTTACAGCATCTGGGTCTGCAACATGACCAACAAATGGAGCAGAGGATGCAGTGAGTGGAGTGTCCATAAAATGAAATGAGGGAATCACCATCAGATCAGCCGTGGTCTTAGTAAATGTTGGGGCAGGATTGAACGGACCAGTAATGCAACCTATTCATATATTTCTGTTTGTTCCAAGCAAACTCCCCTTCTCTCCCAGTGTCCCATACTGGTGGGGAGTGAGTCACCTCCTGCTGTCCTTGCATAACAGGATGCTGCGGGCTCACTAACCTCCAGATTTCTCTGTGCCCCAGTTTCGAGCTCTGAGTGACTCCCTCCTGTCCCTGTGTCCCAGTCTCAAACAGTTGAATGACTGCGTCCTGTTCCTGTCTCCCAATCTTGAGCAGCTGTGTGATTCCCTCCTGATCCAAGGTTTGCGATAGTAGATGTCCCCCTCCTGCTACTGAGTAACAGGCTCCAATATCTCTATGCTCACCTGCTGCTCCTGTGGAATGGAGTCGAGGGCCCGAATGGCCTCTTCACATTCCTTACAGCTTCTCTTGACTAAAATCCTTTCCCCTGTTTCTGTAAAACACCATCAAAATCTGAATGATGTATTTTTGTATTTTACTCTCAGCAATTGAACAAACAAGCTGACTGACAGAATTCAGAAGCTGAATTGCCTCTTCCTGTTCCTGTGTCATACACTCAAGAGGCACTAGAGTCTCAGAGATGTACAGCACGGAAAAAGATCTTTCAGTCTTATCGCCCATACTGACCAAACATCCTAAATAAATCTCGACCCCCTTGCCAGCACTTGACCCATCTCCCTCTAAACACTTCCTATGCATGTATCCATTCAAATGCCTTTTAAATGGTGTAACTGTGCCTGCCTCCACCACCTCATTTGTCTGTTCAATCCATACACACAGCAGTCTCTGTGTGAAAATGTTGTCCCTCATGTTCCTTTTTAAATCTTTCCCCTCTCACCTTAAACCTTTGTCTTCTAATTTTGGACACGTCTATCCTGGTTAAAAGACGTTGGCTGTTTATCTTATCTATGCCCCTCATGATTGTATAAACCCCTTTAAGGTCCCCCCTCAGCCTCAACACTTGAAAATAGTCCCAGCCTATTCAAACTCTCCCTGTAACTCTAACCATCCAACATCTGCAACATTATTTTAAGTCTCTTCTGTACCCTTTCAAGTTTGACAACGTCTTTCCGACAACAGGGAGAACAGAATTGAAGGCAGTATTACAAAAGTGGCCAGACCAATGTCCTGGACAGATGCAACATGTCGTGAAAATGTTTAGACACAAAGCACTCACCAATAAAGGGAAGATCACCAAGTGCCTTCTTCACTGCGCTGTTTACCTGTGACGGCACTTTCAAGGAACGGAGAACCTGCACCACCATGTGAGACAGTAGCTCAGTGACTAGCATTGCGACCTCAGAGCGCAGCGATCTGGGTTTAACTCCATCCTTGAATGACTGCCTGTGTGGAGTTTGTACATTCTCCCTGTGTTTGCATGAGTTTCCTCCGGATGTTATGTTTTCCTCTGACAGTATAAAGATATACAAATAAGGTAGGTTGGCCATGCTAAATTGCGTAAAGTACCCAGGGATGTGTAGGCGAGGTGGATTAGTTATGGGAAATGCAGGCTCCGAGTGAGAGAGTAGAGGTTTGTCCAGTGGGATACTGCTTAGAGGGTCGGTGTGACCTCGATGGGCCGAATAGCCTGTTTCCTCACTGTAGGGATTTGATACTTTCTATGGAGTTCTCCTTGAATGGCAGCTTTCAGCAGGACCCTACCTATATGTCTTGCCTTGATTTTTCTTGCCAAAATGCAACACCTCACATTTAACTAAAATAACCTCCATCTGCTAGTCCTCGGCTCACCTAAGCAAAGTCCCATTATAGTCTGAGAGATCATTCTTCACTGTCGACTACACCACCAAATTTGTTATTATCTACAAACTTACTGACCATACTTCATATACTCAAATGTAAATGATTTGTGTAAGTGACAAAAGGCATTGGACCCACTATTGATCTTTGCGGCATGCCACTGCTCACAGGTCTCCAAGTTTAATGAACAAATGTCCACTGTCACGCCCTGTCTCCAATATTCAAGAAAATTTTGGATCTAATTAACGAGCTCTCCCTGGATCCCAGGCAGTCTAACCTTGTTAACCAGTCTAACCATGTAGACCATTTTCGTTTCTTACTGAATTCCATAAAGACAACATCCACTCTCCTGCCTTCATCAATCATCTTCATCACTTCCTCAAAAAATTCCACCAAGTCAGTGGGATGTGATCTCCAATGTACAAAGCCCTCTTCAGTCCTTGTCTTTCCAAATGCATATCGATCTTTTTCCTCAAAATCCCCTCCAACAATTTAGTCACCATTGACGTCAGACTCACCCGATCTATGGTTACCGGTTTTTTCTTAATTTCTTAAATAATGACACTATGTTAGCAGCCCTCCAGTCTTTTGACACCTCATATATTTGGAAATCAATGTTACAAATATATCAGCAAAAGGCTGAGCAATCTCTTTCCTAGCTTCCCACAAACATCTGGGATACAACTGCTCAGTTCCCAGGGATTAGTTCACCTTTATGTGTTTTCAAATGTTCACCACCTCCTCGCTATATAGACACTTTCAAGGTTTCACTATATATTTCTTCATTCTCTTGCTCTTGTAACCTCCTCCACATTACATACTGAGAAGAAATACATGTTTTGTATCCCTCCAATCTGCTGTGGTTCGACACATAGGTAGCCTGACTGATCTTTAAGGGGCCCTATTCTCTTCCTCGTAAATATTTTGCCATTAAATGATTTGCATAATTTCTTCAATGTCTCGATAACCATATTTCAAAAGCCATCCCTTGTCCACATTTTTCTGGCCCGATTTCCCCATTGACTGTACACTTGCTGCCCTCACACACCTCTCGGGATTCACTTAATCTCAGCTCTGTTTACCTGACATATGCCTCCTTCCTTACCTTGACTAGAACATCAATATATCTAGCCATCCAGCACTCCCTGCATCCACCATCAGCCTTGCCCCTCTCACTAATGGGAACAAGTTGGCTCTAGACTCTCTGAAACCACGTTTTGATGGCCTTGCATTTTCCAACCATCCCTTTATCTGTGAATAGGGTATTCCAATCAGCCTTTCACATTGCTCACCTAACACTTTCAAAATTGGCCTTGTTCAAAGTTAGAACTTTAATGTTTACATCAGGCCTTTCCTATCCCGAAACTAATTTAAAACTAATATTTATGCGTAACAGACTTGAATGTTAAATAAACACTTCCTGCCCCTTTGTAACATGCTCGAGAGGCTGAATAGGCTCCTCCTGTCCCTCTGTGATAGACTGGAATGCATGAATGGCCTCCTCCTGTCCTTGTGTAACAGACCCGAGATATTAATGAGACAGCAACCCATGGATTACGAGCAGCCGTTAAACTGTATCTGCTGGAGGTCCATCCCTTCTCAGTTACAGTAACACAATCAACACAATGTACTCCAGATGCCCTCTCAGTAACACTTCATACAGCTACAGCGACATATCTCCTCATTTTGAATGATTCTCTCGGCAAAATGTGCCAATATTTTAGATTTCCACCTTTTCAAGTAGCAACAGGCTAATATGGGCTGAATGGACTTCTCTTATCCCTATGTAAGAGGCCCATAGGGACAGAATTGCTTCGGCCTGTTGCTGATCAGCAGTCTCAATGCTCTGTCACAAGGTTATGAAAGGATTTTATAAAAGGGCACTTAAAACCAGAAGTAGTTTCACACTGGTCAATAAGTATTATACTTTGGGTTAAGGTATCTAGAAACTTGCCCATCCGACATTTTTATGCAACCAATCTGTTATTTTATAACTGCCTCATTTCATAAACAGAGTGGAACACATATAGAACCCTGCAGTGCCTTTTATTACTCTCATATACTAGTTTAAAAAAGATTCAAAAGATTTAAAGATTTTTGGTCCATCCCTCAGCAACCCTCATCCATTCCATCCAAACCCGGTAAATGTTCCCTTTTATAGTGATATGAAAACTGATGTGTGGAACTCGTTAACTGAGCCTGTTTGTTTAGTCATGATTTGGAGATGCTGGTGTTGGCCTGGGGTGTACAAAGTTAAAAATCACACAACACCAGGTTTTCATCCAACAGGTTAAATTGGAAGCACACTAGCCTTCAGAGCGCCGCTCCTTCATCAGGTGATAGGGGAGGACACACTTCTAAGGCACAGAATTTATCGCAAAAATTTACAGTGTGATGTAACTGAAATTCTCCATTGAAAAATGCCTTGATTGTCTGTTGAGTCTTTCATCTGTTCGAATATCATGATAGTTTCATTTCTTTTATGTGTAAATTAAAAAACCTTTTTCTTTTAAAGTTGCATTGTCAGATTAGCAGTAACAACGAGTATTGGTTAGACAATTTGTTGAAGGTGTTAGCCCCTGTGTTCTCTGTCTATACCATAATGTTTAGATTGATTCTAATCTGAAAAGTGAGATAACAGAGTTTTACATGAATTCATGCAGTTTTTGAGGTCAGAGTTCTACATGAATGCACGCAGCTTTTGAGTAAAGTACAATGTAACTCTGCAAGTACAAATTCACCCCACAAAATATATGTGTGCATGTGGGTCTTTGTCTGTTTGTGTGTGTGTATGTGTGTGTGTGTGTGTGTGTGTCTGTCTGTCTGTCTGTCTGGGGTGGGGGTTGTGAGTGTGAGAGGGGGTGTATATGTGTGTGTAGTGATGTAGAGTGTCTTAAGATTGTGAGGGTGTGCATGTGTGAGTGTGGAAGTGTGTGTGCGTGTCTGGGGTGGGAGTTTTGAGTATCAGTGAGAGAGAGTGTATATGTGTGTGCATGAGTGTAGAGTGGTCTAAGTCTCTGAGCGGATGCCTGTGAGAGTGTGTGTGTTAGTAAGGATGTGTGTGTGTCTGTGTACATATGTGTCCATATGTATGTGTGTGTATAGGTGTGTGTGTGTGTGTGTGTGTGTGTGTTGTGCAATGGTGGTCGCCTGCAATGTGACATGAGCCCAAGGCCCCAGTTGAGGCCCTCCCTATGGGTTCCAAAATTTGTAATCAGCTTCTGCTTGGCCACTTTTCGCTGCTGCCTGTCCTGAAGTCCACCTTGAAGGATGGTCACCAGAAGGTCCGCGGCTGAATGTCCAGGACCACTGAAGTGTTCCCCAACTGGGAGGGCACCATCCTGTCTGTTGTTTGTTTTGCAGTGCCCATTCATCCGTTGTCGTAGCCTTTGCTAATTTTCCCAGTGTTTGTTCTGTGACTGTGCTTAATGCCAATCTCCATGGATTCTAATTACCTCAGTGGAGGGTTTCCATCTTTTAATGATAAATGGGCGCCGTTCAATGTGTTATCCCATAACATGAGCGGGAGTATCACCAACAGCACTGACAGGGAACAGCAGACCTAGAGAGAGTGGGAGGAGAGATCAGAATCTGAGAACAGTAGACTGGAATGTTCCAAAAATGGATCAGAATCTGGGAACATTAGACTGGAATGTTCCAACAATAGACAGGAGTTTATCCAATTATGTTTGGTATCTTTCTGCATTTTATTGGTGGTCATTATCATTGCGGATCTATTACGCTCTTCTCGTTATTCAATATTTTTATTATCCTTTCCTGGTTATCGTTGGTGTTCCTGGTAAGTGTCAACGTCCAGATTGTTTTGTTCTATAAACCGTTTATGACTGTATTATTGTTCTTTTATATCGTCTACACTTCTTGTCACTATTATTTTACTGTTGAAACTCTCATTCCAGATATTTGCTCTGCAGATCACTACAAACTACATCAATGCATGCGTTCAATGACTGTCTCCCTCTTTGCTCTTGGCAGTGTTACTCTATATGTTGACCTACTCAGTTCCAGCGGAGAACTATAATTTACTGTATCATTGCCTTTGTTATTTAAATATTAAGAGCAGGGAGGTCACTCTCTACTGTTCTGGTTACAAACTTCACTTCCTTCCACTGTTTCCATCCCATCCCTGGCCAATATCTGCGACTGAAGCAGACAAGTCACAACTGTGGGAGATCCCTTTGACCATGAGCTGATTCATGACACCATATCCTGACCACTTCTAACTTGAAATGCTCACCACCCTAGAATATATCTCACTGGTTTAGTCCATCTGCTGTTTGAACCTTTAGCTATGAAGTACAGTCTTAATGAAGGCAATAATCTGCTGTTGACACTCCCGGCTTCAAACATACCGAAGCAAATCTGATTCGAACTCACACCAAACTCCCATCCATCTGTCATTCATGTGCACGCCGATGTGTATTGCTGTTTTTTCTGGCAATACCTTTATTTTGGCATTCTCAAACACTTTACCGTATCTGTCCATGAAACTTCTCTCGTTCTCTCTCTGTTGATTAACAACAAGCCTGCCAGTTGTTCTTATTTAAAATAGTTTCCTCCGTGTGCGTTCCTTCTCAAACAATGAGTTTCGCATTCAACCACGCCAATCGCACACACACACGCACTCCCTCTCAGTCTCTGATGAACACACACACAGCAAATGTTCTTATTGTCGACATTGCAGTAATTTGATGCGAGTATAGTTAGCATATGATAGTAAAGTTTGCAATACTCTATGCTGGGCAGATAGTGCAGTTTACTGAGCAACACATTAGCATGCTCTGCACAGCTCTCCATGCTGGGCTGTCATCTTGTCCCAGTTTATGTTGTTTGTGGTGTTCTGTGAAGCAGATTCAAAATTTGATGTAACAAACCATTCCAGCTGGTCTGACAATGCCATTATTCAATGTTCTCATTCTTTTAAGTTTACTCTCGAAGATTCTCACTTTTCCAGTTAATCCCACTGCCCTGTCTTTTTCCCCATATTTCCACAACATCTTTTCAGTTCATTAACTGTCTCTTTCTGTCTTTAATGTGAATCTTTCTGACCCTCTGTTTCTTTCCCTGGCCTTTGTTTATGCCTCTCCAGTGTATCGAGTGCTGGCATTTTGAAGCTCAGAAACAATGAAATGGTGTGTGTCAGGCTGTTGTTCACTTCCTGGTATGTCCCATGTGATGATTCACGGACAGGGGTGTTTCAGAAGTTATGAGACACAGCCTTGTAACTTGGTCTGTATCTGTATTTGTCCCTCTCAGGTGATCTTCCGATCGAGGAAGCCCCTCAAGTAAAGGGCCAGGGATCTAAAGTGTGTGACAATGCTGTCACTTTTTAAAAAAGATTATTTTCTCCTTTCTTTAAATAAGAGAACTTAAAGGCCAAACTGCCGACTGAAAACGGCTCAAGTAAATAACTTACGACACTTTTAGGGTTTATAATAAATAGCAGTAAAAACGGCCTAGTAACTTATCCCCAGCTGCGACTCTCTCTGAAAACGGACTTGATGTTGTTTCCTCCTGAATTGGAGAACTGTATGCAAGAATGTATGTCTGAATGTTCCATTTTTCCAAGAGATGTGTTTATGGGATGTTGGTATATTGGAACAGTTCATTTGTAGAAGGTACTGTATCCATTATTCAGTTATGGTTTGCAATAGTTAAATCATTCTAAATTCCTCTTCATTTTGTATGGATTTTCATTAGAGTCTTCAAGTATGTTCTGTTTTGCTTAATGTTCAGTGGTTTGACAAGTAGCATCACATCTGGAACACCCACTTCACATCTACCTTTAAAATAAGGCAAGGTTGGCATGCAAGCTACCCTCTTAAACTAGTTTGAGTCAGTCTGGTTGGTCTATAACAAACTAGGGACTCTTGTCTGGTTCTAAATCAATAATACCAAACTGGTTTAGAATTACAATCCCTACAGTGCACAAACAAGCCATGCGGCCCAACAAGTCCAGACCGACCCTCCAAGAAGTAACCTACCCAGATCCATTCCGCTACCCTATTATTACACATTTACCACGCCTAAGGCACCCAACCCACACATCCCTGAAAACTATCAACAACTAACCATGACCAATTCACCTGACATGCACATCTTTGGGTTGTGGGAGGAAACCAGAGCATCCAGAATAATCTCATGCAGACACTAGAGAGTATGCACCGACAGACTATTGGGTTCAAAGGTCGCGTACGGTAGTTGTTAGTGTCTTTTCATCCGGATGTTGAATTCGTTTGGTTTAAACAGTGTTTTGTGAATAAAGATTCTTTCAGTCAATGAGAGTTCTCTGGGTGTGGAAGAAGTGAAGTTGGGAGTTTTACAAAAGGTAATGAAGGCAAAGCTGTAGGAATTGGCAGACAAGCTGGAGTTGGGGCTGTGTTTGTCTGTGAGAAAATGAGAGATAATTACAGCTAGAGCTCGGCAATTACATTTGGTGGAAACGCCATCAGAATCGTTGGAAATGGCTAGAATTCAATTTCAAATGAGGCACCTTGAACATGAGAAGGAATTGAGACATTTAGAATTATGATGAAAATTAGAAATAAAAGAAAAGGAAATGAAGAAGAAAGAGAGAAAAAGAGAGAAGAAAATCAGAGAGTTTCAACTTCAAAAGTTAGTAATTAGTGAGGAAAGTTGACATATAAGGTCGAGATGAAGGTAGACGGTAGGCTGGATAAGGGGGATAGTGAGGATGAGCAACCCAATAGCAGCCGAAGGCCTGAAGGGGCTCTGTTTAAATAAACCCAGGCATTATCAAAACTTGATGAGAAGAATGGGGGAGCCTTTTTAATTTCATTTGTGAAAGTGGCTGAAGAAATGCAGTGCCCAGTGACCATGTGGATTTGGTTGATTCAAACAAAGCTGATAGATATTTGCATCCCTTTCAGAGGCGGTGTCTGGGGAGTAGGAGGAGGTGAAGAAGGCCATCTGAAGTGCACATGAGCTTGTGCCAGAAGCCGACAAACAGTGTTTCAGGAATCTAAAATAGCATCCCTGGTTAAACGCACATTGAGTTTGAAAGAATCACACAAAGTAATTTTGAAATGTGGGGAAGGGTATTAAAAGCAGATCAAAGCTATAGCACTCTTAGAGAGATTCTTATTTGGAGAAGTTCAACAATTCACTTCCTGCAGTCGTGATAATTCATGTGGAAGAGCAGAGAGTTGAAATGACAAGATTAGAAGCTGAAATGGCTGATGATAATTATTTGGTTCAGAAATCAAAGTCTGGTTTCTGTGAGGGATTGAGAAGAATGTGCGAGATCTTCTTAAATCATATCCCTGTGAGAGTAAGGGTTATTGGCATAGGCCAGGAGTAGCAGGTAAAGAGGTTACAGCTTTAAGAGGCACAGAAGCATGAAATTCTTTTATGCTGAGACATGAGGAACTATGTCATTCAGAGAGACTATTGGAGAGATGAGAAGTGCTCTATTACGTAATGTGTGGTTGGAGTGTCCAGTGGAAACATCAAGAGATTTATTCCACAATGGAGAAGGGGGCCTTGAGCTTGGTGTTGGCATTACAACATTCCAGCATTTAAATTACCAGTAACTTACCTGAGACAAATCTTTATCACTGATTGTGACCCAGTAAAGTCTTTTGAGAAGTTTTGGGAGAAGAATCCCAGTCTGTTTCAATTGAGCTTATTATTGCTGCCATTCAGTTTGAAATTATACAGGTGACAGGGCGAGCAAACCTAAGGTTTGACACTTTGTTGAGACTTGGATGAAGAAAGACAAAGGCATTCTGTGGCAGGAGTAAAATGACTGAAATCGAATCGAGTTGTGAACATTTGTGTGCTCAGAGTCAGTGTAATATATATACATTTCAGTCTACTAATAGAGGTCGATTAGGAAGTCTAAAATTAATTCATCTTTGTATACTGATGGATCATTTTATTCAAGGTGAGTTGAGAGTTTACTATCACTGTAAAGAGGTTATGTTCTCTTCGGTTGTTTTTGAAGAGAGGTTCTCAAGGCAGAGGTGAAGAACTGCTGTCTGAAAACAGTTTAAGTAAATAACTGAGGAGGCCTTTAGGTTTCTCAAAGACCAGGTTTTCTCGTTTTGTTTTTATCTGCAGCATTCAGAAGCTGTTGGGGATCCTCGAAGGGATGGAAGTGTCAATACATGATCCCTAGCTGCTTTTCACTTTGAGATCTCTGTTGATGTTGATTTCTCCTGGATCAGAAAATTGCATGTAAGAATCTGTATTTGAATATATCTTTGTGCCAAGCAGTGTTGTTTGTGTAAGTGTTCCAACATATAAGCTATCCCAAAATGTTCTTTTCTTCGATTGAATTTTAAATAAAACATTTGAATAGATTATATTTTGCTTAATGTCGAGAGGTTTGACCCGTCACAACATATCTGGAATGCACACTTCACATTTATGTTTAAAATAAGAATAGGTTTGAGTCTAAGCGGCCTTCTTAAAATATTTTGCGGGGATCTGGTCTGGTCCACAACACTTGTAAACGAGGGGTTTCTGACTGACTCCTGTTATTGAAAAGTTAGTGGAGGGGCTGGAGATGGTTTGCTGGAGGTTGTGCTGTGAGTTGCCTCACACATTAAGGGAGACTTGAAGATTTCGTGACCCAACTCTGGATGGAGCATGGGGACTTTAGTTATAGCATCTGGATTTGTAACATGAACAACAAATGGAGCAGAGGCTGCAGAGAGGGGAAGATCTGAAACCACGCAGTGAGTGTGTGTGGGAAAGGGATCTGCAGGACCCACTCCGGGTTTTCCAGAAACAGTTTCCCCAGCTCCACTTAACCCAGGATCAGAAGTGAGGGGATCCTGATTGAACAAGGAGCTGGTCACAGAGCGGTGTCACCTCCTTCAACACGTCCTGCAGCATCACACCAGGGGGAGGATGGTGCTGCCAGTGGCTGTTAGGGTCACTGTTTCATTCAGATTCTATAATCCAGAACTTTCCAGGCAGGACTGGGTGACATGTACATCATTTCCCAGTATCTCCACAACAGTGTCACCACACGATGGATGAGGTAAATACATTGTTTCTCCCACAGCAGGGAGCTGCCGGGTATATTCAGTATAGTGGGATTCCCGATGGTGTACATGGCCTCTGCGGAATACCCATGTCAATGGGGAGAGGTAGAGGAACTGAAGCAGCTCGCTCTCTATTGATGTTACATTGTACCCATGCACACTGCATCAGGTTGGCGAATACCCACTGTCTTGGCAGCAGTCACGGCCTCTTCATTCAGAAGCAGTCAGCCATTACCATCGTCATCGGGTGTCCACGTAGAAAAAAATGAATACATCTTGGATAAAGGCCTTGATGTACGTTTCAAGACACCATCCCCACCACCAATCAACCACATCAAAGTATTTCATGTGAACGGAGAGCAATAGGGTCTCTTGCAGCGTCTGGGAGCATACGATCAGGGATGGAGCAAAACCTCCCCTGTCTGAACGGATCTGAGCGAACCCCCCCAGTACACAGTATCATTAATCTCTGTAATCCCTCTCCATTTCAGTAACATACTGCCTACCATTATTCCTGTAAATGAAATGACAGGTTATATCATGTTATATTGCAGCTGCCAAACTATTATCTATTGTCTTTACCTCTCTGAATCTATTTGCAGACTTTCCACCCTCTCTTGAAAATTTAATCTCTTGCTCACAACAGCGACATCACCAAACTCAGCATCTGTATATCTGTTCAATTTCTCTTCATAGGACAAACAATTTAAATATGGAATCAATCTAATGAAGCTCTTCTGAACTGGCTCCAATGGAAATAGCTCATTCTGCAGGACACTCAAACTGTACTCCAGTTGCAGCCTCACTAATGCCTTGCATAGCTACACCAAACACTCCCTACCTTTCTACTCTATCCTTTTATAAATAAACACTGAAACTATGCTTGCATTTCTCATTACTTACAGTACCCTAAGGCAGGTTTTCTGTGATGTGCAAGCAAACACCCAGATCCCTCTGCACCTAAGCACTTTGAACTTTCTCTCCATTTAGATAATAATATATCTTTCTATTATACTGGCCAACTTGAATAGCTCCATGTATATTCACTTTAATTTTTCTTGCAAAATGTTGGACAATTCACCCAACCTATCCATATAGTTTTAAAATCTCTTGCATCATCATTCTGAAGTAATTTCCCACCAATGCTAGTGTCATCTGAAAATGTGGCAACGTATTTTCTATCCCATCAACCGAGTACAGTAATACCATCGATCACAAATGGTTGAGGCATGAGTACTGAAATCAATGGCACCCCACAAATTGCATTTGCCAAAAGAAAATGATGCATTTATTCTATTTGACTTTATTTTGTTGGTTAACCAATCCTCCATCCAAGCGAACTAATTACTCCTAGATCCATGTTATCTGATCTTACCACTTACTCTTTGGAGAAGCGACATATCCGATGCCATCAGGAAGACCAGATTTGTTCTATCTCCACGATTCCCATGATCCACCTTGTTTGTGACATCTTCAAATAACTCAAGCAAACAATTGAAACACGATTTAGCCTTCATAAAACCATATTGACTCTGATGAATAGTGGTTTAAGTTTGCAAATGTCCTGAACAATGGACTCTAACAATTTGCCTTAAATTACAATAGTTTATTGTTGCACTTTAGTCTCTAATGTATACCATTATTACAAGTTCATCTCTTTTGAAAGCCTTTACATTTTCTTTGAATTCCTGCTTAAGGGGCACAAGGCTTTAAGAGATCTGCTCCAATTGCTGTGTAAGAGCCACATGTGGCTGAATGGACTCATCATCCTGCTGGTGTACAAAATCGATGGGCTGATGTCTTTCTGGTGTTCCCATGTTGTCATCTCCAAGGCCAGAGTAACCTCCTCCTGTTGATGCTTTAGAGGATTGGGAGAGTATGGAATCTTACTGTTGCTGTCTAACTCTGAGGGGCTGATGGGTCTTCTCATACTTCTCCATAGCAGGTGGATATACTGAACGGTCTCCTCATGTATCCCGGAGATGGGACCGAGGGATTTATTAGTCTTCTCTTCTTCCCATAAAACAATCACGTGTCGAAATTACCTCTTCCTTTCTCATGAAAGAAGTCTCAGATAGTTTTTATCCTTATCCAATTCCCTTGCAATAGGCTCGGTGGGTCTGAATGGCCTCCTGTTATCCCAGTGCAACAATATCAAGTCACTGTGTGACCTCTTCCAGTTCCTATGTTACAGACCTGAGGAGGCTGAATGGACTGATCCTGTTGCTGTTTAACAGGATACTGGTGCAGCATGGCCTACTGTTATAGGCTCGAGTGGCTGATTGGCCTCCTTCTGTAAATGTATATCAGGCTCCAGAGCTGAATAGTCTCATCGTGTTTTGTTTAACAGGTTCGAAGGCCTGGCTATCCTCCCGTTGTTCCTCTGTAACAGGCTGGAGAACGGAATAGATTCCTCCACTATCTGTGTAATTCACTTCACTTGTTGAATCCTTCTGTCATCTATGTTCAAATAAGATCATCTTTATTTTTTGTAAACTCCAATGGCTACTGGGTCAACCTGATCATCCTTTCATTATAAGCTAGCACCTTCATTGCAGGAATGAGTTGAGGGAACCATCTTTGAGCTGCGTCCAATTTAAAACATCCTTTCTTCAGAGATGAGATTAGATCTGTACACACTACTCCAGATGTGATCTCACTAAGACCCTGTACAGCAGCAGCAACACTTTACCAGCCTGCTGTAAGGTTCCCACCCAGGTTAGAGCAGTCTCAGCTCTCTGGGGGAAATACAGAGCACTTATGAACGATCATTGTCCTTCTCTACTCCATCAGCATAACGGGAGATCTGGAGAAATTAAAGTTTGAGAAGATCATAAATGATGTGGTGAGATGATCTCCACCTTTAATCTCCCCAGAGCCCACATTGCTCAGATTCCACAGAATCTAGTAAGGTGGAGCGCAAAACCAGCAAGGAGGAGCAAACATTGATGGGAGTTATATATCAAAGTGAAAGCTGCAATACAAATGCTGGACATGTTATTAAACAGGAAATGAGATATACACATTTGTGAGTACTGTTTACATTATATCTAAACTGTGTTAACCCAATTGAATGCTGATGCTGGGGAAAATGGATCTCATGACCAGGTGTGAGATGGTTTACATTAACATTATGTCGAGCACTGAGCTGGAGATCAGGTTATTTAGGAATTGGTGTTGAGTGACCAGAAGAGCTAATTGAAACTTTTGCTGTCAAGGACCTTTTGGGAACAGTGACCACACTGTATTGGTTTTCTTTTACGCTGTTTGAGTACACGACAGTTTTTGTTTTATTTGAAGTAACCGTTATAAATCTGAGTCATGCAAGCCATGAAGGTGTGAGGAGATAATGGGGACTGCAGATACTGGAGATCAGAGTCAAAGAATGTGGTGCTGGAAAAGCGCAGTCAGTCAGCATATTAAGAGTAGATAAATCGATGTTTCAGGCATAAGTCCTTCATCAGGAATGAAGCTTATGGGCCAAGGGGTCTGAGAGATAAATCAGAAGGGGGTGCAGCAGGCGGGAGGTAGCTGGATTTGCGATAGGTAGATGAAGGTGAGGTTGAAAGTGATAGGTGATGAAGGGAGACAGAACGCCTCATCTACTGCATCCATTAAACCCAATGTGGTCTTCTCTACATTGGCGAGGCAGGAGGTCAACTTGTGGATCATTTCAGAGAATATCTCTTGGACAGCCACATTGACCAACTCCATCGCCTTGTGGCTGAGCACTTTAAAACCCCTTCCCACTCTGCCAAGGACATGAGGGCACTGGGCCTGCTCTATCGCCAATCCCGAGCCACCAGAAGCCTGTAGGAAGAATGCCCCATCTTCTGTCTTGGGACCCTCCAACCACAGGGAATCACAGTGGATTTCCCCATTTCCCAATTTCCCCTAATCCCACCTGATCCCACTCCAACCTTTCAAGTCTGCATCGCCTTTTTGAATGTTCCTATGAGTCCACCTTCCTTCCAGCAATCTGGGCCACCCTCCTCTCCGACTATCACTTTCAGCTCCACCTTCATCTACCTATTAGATGAATGGAGGCAGCTTAGAAAAATGCCAAGCGTTGCAGTAAGCCAGTGGATTCAGAGGAATGTAGGACCCAGCAAAGGATGATCAAGAAACTGAGAAGAAAATCAAAAAGAGAAAAAGCGTGCAAACGAAAGAAAAACATAAAGACTGCTAAAAAGCATCTATCAATGTATGAAAAAAATAAAAACAAGGTCAAATGTGGAGCAGTTGGTGCGCGTTCGAGATAATCTATTTCAGAGAACAGAGAAATCGCAGGGAAGAGGAACAGTTTCTTTGTGTCTATCTTCATGGAAGAATGTCCAGAAATTATTCTAGAAATACCAAGTGACCATGGGATTTGTGTAAGTAAAGTCTAAGACCATTCTTATCAGTGTTGGGGTCATCTTTGAAAAGAAAGCTGGATTGAGTATTTATAAATCTGACAGACTAGATGTACTTCATACAAGAATTTCAGAGGAAGCAGCAATAGCCATGTTGATTGCATCGCAGATTTTCACTTTATTTTCCGACACATTCCCGAAATCTGGATAAGGCAAAGATTATAAATATTATCCAACAGTTTATGAAAGGATGAAGATGAAGAGTGGTGAACTACAAACCAATTAACTTGTCATCCGCAGTCGGGTGTCTGTTGGACTCGATTACAAAGAACACGCTACTAGATATTTAGAAGGTAATAACATAACTGGGGAGTGTGAGAATGTATCGATGAAAGGAAAACCAGAAGTGGCAAACATTTTCTGGAATGGTTTGAAGATGATTCTTGGAGACTTAGACAATGAAGAACCAATGGGTAACGTGGAGTTGGATATTTAGGAGCTCTTTTTTGAGAACTCACAGTGTAAGCTCATAAAAAATGTTAAAGCGAGAGGTTATAGGAAGAACGTATGCAAATGGAAAGTAAAAATTAGTTTTGCATTCTTGTGAATGTAATTGGAATATAGAGGATGCAGTGAACCAGTTGTATCAAGTGTTGGTGAGACTAAACTTAGAGTATTGTGTATCGCTTGGATTCCCAATGTCAGAAAGAATGAACTGACGATAAAAGAACTGCAAAAGGTATCATCAAGATTAATCCCTAAAATGATGATCCAGATTAATCCCTAAAATGGCAAGATTGTCTGATGTGGAAACTCAGCCTGTGATCTCGAGTTTCAAAACATAAGAGGTGATTGCAGTGAAACTTAGAAATATAGCGGGGACTGAATAACAGAGGGACATGGAGAAGTACAAGTAGGTGAGATCTGGGAGAATCCCACGATATTCCACACAGACAAGTAGAACAGAATAATCAGCAAACAGTTAGTGTCCATTAGAAATCAAAGGGGCAATCTGTGTGTCAAGCTGGAGAACATTGATGGATTATTATATGAGACCTTCACATCTATTTGACTTGGGAGAAGGAGGAGGCAGGTACAGAATATAAGAAGATGGACTGGAAAACTCTTGAACAGATTGATGTAAATTATGAGCAGGGATTTGAGGCTTTGTTCTGTATAAATTTGGACCAATCTCCATGTCTGAGTGAGTTGTATCACAGTCGGCTGTTGGGGTCAAGGGAGGAACGACCCTGACTGAATATTTTAATTAGAATCTGACCATAGGGGAGGTGCCAGAGAACTGGAGAACTGCTAATACGATTACACTTCCCAGTAAGGGTGGGAGAGATAGACCAGGGAACTATAGATGAGTGAGTATTAGATCACTGTGAAGGAAACTACAGGAGAAAAGAGGGAAGGAGAAATTTGAATTCCAATCAGAGTCGCAAGGTTATTTCAGGGATAATCATCATGACTTTATCAGAAGGTAGTCACATCCAATGAGTTTGATTGCATTAGTTTGAGGAGGTCGATTATTTAGTTTTGTAGGAAGGCCTTTGACAAATTTCCAGCTGGGAAATTGAAAAATAATGTAAAACCTCACAATATGATGGATAACTTGACAAGTTCCAACGAAAATTGTCTTAGTGGCAGGACGCAGAGTGTGGTGAGAGAAGGCTGTTTGTGTGACTGGAGACCAGTGTCCCCTGGTGTACCACAGAGATCAGTGCTGTGTCCCTTATTGTTTGTGTTATTCATAAAAAAGATGTGAATGTGGAGGGGGCTAGGTGGCGAGTGAGAGAGGTGTGATAAGTAAGTGTATGTTTGACATAAAGATTGGCTGGGTGGTTCGCAGTGAGAAGGAAGGCCATAAGTTACAGGAAGATGCAGATGGAATGGTCAGATGGGCAGATCAATGGCAGATGGAATGTAACCCTGATAAATATGAGGTGATGCACTTTGGCAGAAGGAACCAGGCAGGGGAGGACTCAATGAATGGCAGCACACTGGGAAGGTCAGAGTCCCTGAATATGGCTGGATAGGGTAAAGGGCTAGTTAAGAAGTGGACCTTGGGTGTTGTGTTTCCTAATTGGGCGTTGATTATAAGTGCTATACAGGACTTTGTTTAGTTCATTATGGAGTACTGTATGTAGCTCTGGGAGCCACATTCCAGGAAGGATTTGATTGTACCGGAGAGGGTGCAGAGGTGATTCACCAGGATATTCCCTGGGATGGAGTATATCAGCTATGGAGAGAGTCTGGATAAGCTCAGGTTGTTTACTTTGGACCAGAGAAAGCTGAGGGGTCCATGATTCAGAAGGATAAGATTATGAGCGACACGGACCGGGTGGATAGACAGCAAATGTTCCTTTTAGTCAGTGGGTCAAGAACAAGCCAGTACACTTTTAAAGTGAAGAGTGTGAGGTTCAGAGAGAATTTAATCATTTTTTTCACCTCGAGGGTGTTGTGTTCTGGGATTACCTCCTGAGAGGGAAATCATCACAGCTAACCTCACAATCATTAAAAAGTACTTGGACGAGCACTTGTAAGTGTCATAACATTCCAGACTATGGGCCTGGTGTAGGAAAGTTAGGACTAATATAGATCGTGCAGTACAGAGTCGATGCTCCTATGAATGTATGGTGTGGAAGGACAATTATCAAGGCAAGAATTGATGAGTTTCTGAAGAGTATATTCATAAGGGTTATACGAGTGAACTGTAATAACTTGATAAATCATGTCAATGTGAGAAATATGAGAAAACAAGTGCAGTTTCCTGACAGTTTGAGACAAGAGAATGGAGAATGTGAAACAGGGAAATGGCAGAACTATGAAGACACTACTTCTGTTCTTTCTTCATAGAACTTTCAAACAATACAAGGAAAACCAAGTCTGGTGTGGGGAAATGATAGAGTACATTGAACATAGAACATAGTAAGTAAATGGTTTACGAGAAATTAATGGGGCTGAACGTAATGGTCATAGACAACACTAATATAATTTTTGAAATGGGAATTATGTTTGAGAAACAGACTGGGAGACAAATGAAAGAGAAGCAATGGATGTTAAACATTTTGATTTTTCGAAAAATGTTGATAAAGCTCCAAGCCCAGTTTGCAAAATCAAATCTGAGTGGATTGTGGCGAATATATGGATGTTACTAGAATGGGACAGCTGGCAGGAAACAGTGAATAGAAATAAACAGACTCGTCAAGCAACAGCCTGACATTGTCTGTAGGGTATGATTCTGTAAGGTATAAGTCCTTCCATATCTAGTCAAGAAACTTTGGGGACAACTAAACAATTTACTGGAGGAAGAGATTCCACAAATAACCCCTTCCTCCATAATGAAAGAGCCCAGCATTTTAGTGTATAAGATAAGGCTGATTCATTCGCAACAATCTTCAGTCAGAAGTCCTGAGTGGATGATCTATTTAAGACTATGTCCCAGACTCCCCATCACCTTCCCCGGATATCTCCTGTCTCATCAGCAGGATGGATACAGCAGCAGTGGCGGTACAGTGGTATACAGTTGAAAGGGAATTGCTCTTGGAGCCCTCAACAGTGACTCCGTATCCCATGAAGTCTAATGGCATTAGTTTACACATGTGAAAGGAAACCTCCTGCTGATCACCATGTACCAGCTTCTCTCAACTGATGAATCAGTACTCCTCCATGTTGATCAACACATGGAGGAAGCACTGAGGGTAGCACGGATGCAAGATGTCCTCTGGGCAGCGGATTTCAATGTCCACCTCCAAGAACATCTCAGCTACAGCAATACTGATCGAGATGGCCGGGTCCTAAAGGATATAGCTGCTAGACTGGCAAGTTGTGAAGGAACCAACAAGAGGAAAATAGATACTGACCACAGACTTAGTAATCTGCCAGTTGCAGAAGTAGCTGTCCATGACAGTATCGGTAAGAGTGGCCACCGCATAGTCATTGTGGAGACAAAGTCACACCTGCATATTGAGAATAACCTCCATCATTGTGGGTGGTACTATCACGGTGCTTAATAGGACAGACTTCAAACAGATCTAGCAGCTCAAGTCTGGGTGTCCATAAGGTGCTGTGGTTCATCTATAAGAGCAGAATTGTACACCACACAACCTCATGGCCTGGTATATCCCCCTCACAACAATTACCATCAATCCAGAGGATCATTATTGGTTCAATGGAGTGTGCAGGATGGCAGGAACAGCACCAGGCATACCTGACAATGAGGTGTCAGCCTGGCGATGGCACCAATCAGGACTACTTGTGCACCAAACAGCATAAGCAATAAGTGATAGACAGAGCTAAGTCATCCCACAAGCAAAGGAACAGATCTAAGCTCTGCAGTCCTTCCACATCTAGTCTAGAAACATTGGAGACAATTAAACAACTCACTGGAGGAAGAGATTCCATAAATAACCCCTCCCTCCATGATGGAAGAGCCCAGCCAGTGTATAAGATAACGCTGATGCATTCGCAACAATGTTCAGTCATAAATGCTGAGTGGATGCTCCATTTCAGCCTCCTCCAGTGGTCCTCAGCAATTCAGTTACCAGTCATCAACCAATTTGATTCAGTCCACGCCATATCCAGAAACGATTGGAGATACTGGATAAACATAGGGTCCCTAATCTGACAACATTCTGGCAATAGTACTGAAAACTTGTGCTCCATAACTTATCAGTCCCCTAAACAAACTGTTTCAACACAGTTACAACAATGGCTTTCCCCGATTATGTGGAAAATTGCCCCAAGCATATAAAAAGCAGAACAAATCCGATCGGGCCAAATACCACCTCATCAGTCTACTCTCGATCATCAGTAAAGTGGTGGAAGGTCTCAGTGCTTTTAAGCAACACTTGCTCAGCAATACCCTGATCAATGACGCCCAGTTTGGGTTCCCCCAGGGTCACTCAGCTCCTGATCTCATTACCGTGGTTCAAACATGGACAAAAGAGCTGACTTCCAGAGTTAGGGTGAGAGTGACAGCCCTTTATATCAAGGCTGCCTTCCACCAAGTGTGGTATCAGGGGGCTGGAAACAATGGGTATCAGGGGCAAACTCCCCGCTGGTTAGAATCATACCTGACACGTAGGAAGATGGTCATGGTTGATGAAGGTCAGTCAACTCAGCTCCAAGTCAGTAGGAGTCCCTCAAGCAGTGGCCGAAAACATCTTCAGGGCTGCTTCATCAATGACATTCCCTCCATTTTAAGGTCAGAGGTGGGGATGTTCGTCAATGATTGTACAATGCTCTGCAACATTTGTGGCTCCTTAAATACTGAAGCAGTCCATGTTCAAATGTGACAAGATCTGGATAGTATCCAGGCTGACAAGTGGCAAGTAATATTCAGGCCACACAAATGCCAGACAGCGACCATCACCAATAAAATACAATCTAACCTGCCCCTTGGCATTCAATGGTGTTACTATCACTGAATAGCCCAGTATCAAATTCCTGGTGGGTAATCATTGCTCAGACATTCACTGGTCTCGCCACATGAACACAGTAACTATAAGAGCAGGTCTGAAGCTGCGGCGAGTAACTCACATCCTGACTTCCAAACGTCTGTCCATCGTCTACAATGCGTAAGTCAGAAGTGTGATAGAAGACTCCCAATTTGCCTGGATGAGTGCAGCCCCAACAACACTCAAGAAGCTTTATACCATCCAGGACAAAGCAGCCAGTTTGACTGTCCCTTCATCCACAATGCTCCACAATCAACGCTCAGCAGCAGCAGCAGCAGCAGCAGCAGCAGCAGTGTTTTACTATCAACATGCTGCAATGAAATGATTCACCAAAGATCCTCAGAGACCATCTTCCCAATCACGACTACGTCTGTCTAGAAGGAGAAGGCATGCAGATGTACGGAAATACCATCATCTTTAGGTTCCCTCCAAGCCAGTCACCATCCTGACTTAGAAATATATCACCGCTCGTTCACAGTCACTGGGTCAGAATCCTGGGATTCCCTCACTAATGGCATTGGAGGTCAACAGCAGCAGGTGGACTGCAGCGGTTCAACAAGGCAGCTCACCACCACCTTCTCAAGGGCAACTAGGGACAGGCAATAAATGTTGGCCCAGCCAGTGACACCCAGATTCATGAAATAAATGAATAGAAATTAACAGAGGACGGTTGCTGAGGTGTTGCAGGGATCGGTGCTTGGGGCCCAGCTGTTCACATTGCCCTTTAAACATTTGTTTGCTGGAATCAGATACAATATATCCCAACGTGCTGACAGCACTAACGGATGTGGGATAGTGAGTGGTTGAGGAGGATGTAAAAAAGCACCGAGAAGACTAAGACAAGTGGAGTGAATGGGTAAATACGTGACAGATGGAGAACAATGTGGATAGAGGTGACGGTGTGTCCTTTGGTGGAAACGATAAATTGGCAGCCTACCATTTGAAAGGGATTGGTTGAAACATGTTGATTTACAAAGGGACGTATGCTCCTTTTTGTTGTTTCCTTCTGCATAAACATCTGAACTTCCTGCAGCGCAGTGAGTTCTGGAACCAGAAGTCAATACTAGGAATGATATTGCCACGCTGACCAGTGTACACAGACCCACCAAGTGGGGAGCTATAACATTGAAAAGGATCTGGTTCTCCTTGTACACCAGTCACTGAAAGCAATATTGCAGGAAAGAAAGCAGTTAAGAAGATAAATGGTGTGTTGACCTTCATTTCAGGTGGATGTGAGTCAAGGAGAAAGGGTGTCTTACTGTAGCTGTACAGGGTCTTGGTGGGACATCATCTCAAACATTGTGCAATATTGTGGGGAGTTGTGATCTCCGTAGCTAATAAAGGACAAACCTGACATTGAGAGAGAGCAGTGAAGGATGACCAGACTGATCTCTGGGATGACGGGCTTGTTGTGGGAGCAGAGTTTGGGGTGACTGGGCCAGTATTCCATGGGGTTTAGGAAAATGAGTGGAGATCTCAGTGAGATATATAAAACTCTGACAGGGTGAGTCAGATTTGAAACAGGGATGATAATTCCCCTGGCTGGGACGTCTAAAACAAGGGGCCACAGTTTTAGGTGCATTGAGATGGGAATAAATGTCGCAGCAGAGAGCGGCAGGAGCTGGGCGGAAGTTCAGACGGAGTGCAAAGCCGGTCGGGAAGGTAAGTGATTATTATCAGAGTGGGTGTGTTCTAAACCCCAGGTCCTACAAAGTAGGGTCTCCCTCCCTCCCTCCTCCTCTAACCTTAATTAAGAGTCCACAGACTTGCCATAGGAAGAGGGTCGAAGGAAGTTTAGATCGAAGAGTGAGGCTTCAGCTCAGGAATCTTGATAAGGAGGTTGAGTAAAAAGATTATGCCACAGTTGAAGAGGGTGAAGACATGACTGCTCAGCTGGTTCAGTGCGCTACGTGTTTGATGTGGCAGGTCAACGACTCTGGTGTGTCTGGCTCGTATATGTGCGGAAGTGTGCGCACATTCAGCAATTGACCGAGCAGATTGCAGCACTGACGAAAGAACTCGAAGACCTTAGGCTCATCCGAGAGAACGAGATCTTTCTGGACAAGACCTTCAGTGATGTTATTACACCAATCATGCCAGAAGAGAGCAGAAGAGTGCAGACGATGAGGAAGGCAGAGAGGAGACAGGTGCAAGAGACGCCGGGAGAAGTACCTGTCAGGAACAAGTTGAAGCTTTTGGAAACAGTAGAGTCTGATGACACTGCCAGTTCGCAAGGCGGCCATGTTTGTCAATCAAAAGTTGCCGCAGAAGCAGAGCGGAAGAGTCGGACATCGCACAGAGCCGTGGTAATAGGGGACTCCATCGTGAGAGGAACTGACCGGGGTTTTTGTGGCAGCAGACGGGATTTAAGGATGGTGTGTTGCCTTCCTGGTGCTAGAGTGAAAGACATCGCGGACAGAGTGCAGGACATCCTCAAGGACGAGGGTGAAGCGCCCGAGGTGGTGGTACACGTCGGCACAAATGATGTCGGGAAGAAGAGGAGGAACATACTACAGCGAGACTTCGGCGAACTAGGAAGAAGGCTAAAAAGCAGGACTTCCAAGGTGGTTATCTCCAGTTTGCTTCCAGTTCCTCGGGATAGTGTGGCCAGAAACTGGGAGATAATGGACTTGAACGTGTGGTTGGGGAACTGGTGCAGGAAGCAAGGTTTCAAGTTCTTGGATCACTGGAGTATATTTTATGGTAAGCATAAATTCTACAAGAGAGACGGCTTGCACATTAATAGATCAGGGATCAGCATTCTCCAGGCAGGTTTTCTGCTGCAACACCGCTACATTTCAACTAAGTAGCGGGGGGGAGGGGACAAGCTGGATGTTTAAAAAGGAAATTGAAGGGGTAGTTAGAACAAGAGAAGTCAAGAAAGACAACTGTATCAAGGAGGCAGAAAACTGGAAAAGGCATCATGCTGTAAAGTTGAGTGAAATAAGGGTTGAGGGGAAGGGTGAGAGCAGTAACAAATTAAAAATTCTATATATGAATGCACGAAGCATTAGACACAAGGTGGATGAGCTTGAGGCTCTTTTGGAAATTGGCAGATACGATATTGTGGGGATAACTGAGACGTGGCTTCATGGGGACAGGGCCTGGGAAATGAATATTCAAGGCTGCACGTGCTATCGTAAGGACAGACTGACTGGCAGAGGGGGTGGGGTGGCCTTGTTGGTAAGGGAGGATATTCAGTCCCTTGCGCGGGCGGACCTAGAGTCAGGGGATGTAGAGTCTGTGTGGATAGAGCTTCGAAACACTAAGGGTAAAAAGACCCTCATGGGAGTCATCTACAGGCCCCCAAACAGTAGTCTGGATGTCGGATGTAAGTTGAATCAGGAGCTGAAATTGGCTTGTCGCAAAGATGTTACTACAGTTGTTATGGGGGATTTTAACATGCAGGTAGACTGGGAGAATCAGGATGGTATCGGGCCTCAAGAAAGAGACTTTGTGGAGTGCCTCAGAGATGGATTTTTAGAGCAGCTGGTGCTGGAGCCGACCAGGGATAAGGCGATTCTGGATCTGGTATTGTGTAACGAACCAGAATTGGTCAGTGACCTCGAAGTGAAGGAGCCATTGGGAAGTAGTGACCATAATACAATAAGCTTCAATCTGCAATTTGAGAGGGAGTGGGTACAATCGGAAGTGACAATATTTCAGTTGAATAAAGGGAAATATGGAGCTATGAGGGAGCAACTGGCCAAAGTTCAATGTTGCAATACCTTAACAGGGAAGATCGTGGAGGAACAATGGCGGATATTTCTGTGTATAATGCAGAAGTTGCAGGATAAGTTCATTCCTAAAAGGAAGAAAGATCCCAGGAGGAGACATGGGCGGACGTGGCTGACGAGGGAAGTAAAGAAACATATAACGTTAAAAGAGAAAAAGTATAACTTAGCGAAGATAAGTGGGAAAACTGAGGACTGGGAAGCTTTTAAAGAACAAAAGAGGATAAGTAAGAAGGAAACACGCAGAGAAAAAATGAGGTACGAAGATAAACTGGCCAAGAATATAAAGGAGGATAGGAAAAGCTGTTTTAGGTATGTCCAAGGCAAAAAAATGGTTAGGACAAAAATTGGGCCCTTGAAGACAGAAACAGGGGAATATATTATGGGAACAAAGAAATGGCAGAGGAATTAAATGGGTACTTCAGATCTGTGTTCACTGGGGAAGACACAAGCAATCTCCCTGAGGTAACAGTGGCTTAAGGACGTGAACTGAAGGGAATTTATATTTGCCAGGATTTGTTGTTGGAGAGACTGTTAGGTCTGAAGGTTGATATGTCTTCGGGACCTGATGGCCTGCATCCCAGGGTACTGAAGGAGGTGGCTCGGGAAATCGTGGATGCGCTGGTGATTATTTTCCAGAGTTCAATAGAATCGGGGTCGGTTCCTGAGGATTGGAGGGCGGCTAATGTTGTGCCACTTTTTAAGAAGGGTGGGCGGGAGAAAGCAGGAAATTATAGACCAGTTAGTCTGACCTCAGTAGTGGGAAAGATGCTGGAGTCTATTATAAAGGATGAAATTACGACACATCTGGATAATAGTAACAGGATAGGACAGAGTCAGCATGGATTTATGAAGGGGAAATCATTTGTGACTAATCTTCTTGAATTTTTTGAGGATGTAACTCGGAAGATGGACGAGGGAGATCCAGTGGATGTAGTGTACCTGGACTTTCAGAAAGCTTTTGATGAAGTCCCACACAAGAGGTTAGTGAGTAAAATTAGGGCACACGGTATTGGGGTCAAAGTACTAGATTGGATAGAGAATTGGTTGGCTAGTAGGAAACAAAGGGTAGTGATTAACGGCTCCATTTCGGAATGGCAGGCAGTGACCAGTGGGGTACCACAGGGATCCGTGCTGGGACCGCAGCTTTTTACAATATATGTAAATGATATAGAAGATGGTATCAGCAATAACATTAGCAAATTTGCTGATGATACAAAGCTGGGTGGTAGGGTGAAATGTGATGAGGATGTTAGGAGATTACAGGGTGACCTGGACAAGTTGGGTGAGTGGGCAGATGCATGGCAGATGCAGTTTAATGTGGATAAATGTCTGGTTATCCACTTTGGTGGCAAGAACAGGAAGGCAGATTACTACCTCAATGGTATCAAATTAGGTAATGGGGCTGTTCAGAGAGATCTGGGTGTTCTTGTCCACCAGTCAATGAAGGCAAGCATGCAGGTACAGCAGGTCGTGAAGAAGGCTAATAGCTTGTTGGCCTTCATAACAAGAGGAATTGAGTATCGAAGCAAAGAGGTGCTTCTGCAGCTGTACAGGGCACTGGTGAGACCACACCTGGAGTACTGTGTACAGTTCTGGTCTCCAAATTTGAGGAAAGACATTCTGGCTATTCAGGGAGTGCAGCGTAGGTTCACGAGGTCAATTCCTGGAATGGCAGGATTGCCTTACACGGAAAGACTGAAGCGACTGGGCTTGTATACCCTTGAGTTTAGAAGACTGAGAGGGGATCTGATTGAAACGTATAGGATTATGACAGGATTGGACACTCTGGCAGGAGGAAACATATTTCTGCTGATGGGGGATTGCCGAACCAGAGGACAAAACTTAAAAATACGGGGTAGACCATTTAGGATAGAGATGAGGAGAAACTACTTCACCCAGAGAGTGGTGGCTGTGTGGAATGCTCTGCCCCAGAGGGCAGTGGAGGCCCAATCTCTGGATTCCTTTCAGAAAGAATTGGATAGAGCTCTTAAAGATAATGGAGTCAAGGGTTATGGAGATAAGGCTGGAACAGGATACTGATTGGGAATGATCAGCCATGATCATATTGAATGGCGGTGCAGGCTCGAAGGGCAGAATGGCCTACTCCTGCATCTATTGTCTATTGTCTAAATGTCTGCACTCACTGACTGGGGAACCTGGGGAATTCGCTCTCACCTGGAAACCAAGACACTGATTAAAAGAAAGGATTTAGAGACAGTAAAGTGTTGGTGGGAGAGCAGGAGTCCGATGTGGAAATGAAGGACCAACCATCATTACATTGAGTTGGGTAGCAGACTCGATGGACCAAACGTAGTACTTCGCTTCTTATTTTATAGCTTCCCAAGGTTACTCACATTAACGGATATGTATATCGTGAGGGGTAAGTGCACTGAGGGGATTTTTTCCATGAACTAGAATGGGGGAGGCTCAATGTGTTCTATGACCTACTCCTTTCCCGCTCTTTCTGTGCAGTGTCTGGGAAATGTTGTCACAAGCTCAGCGAGTCGTAAGTTCATGGAATGCCCTGCCAGTTGCAGTAGTGGACTCTCCCTCTTTATGGGTATTTAAGCGTGCATTGGATAGGTATATGGAGGATAGTGGGTTAGTGTAGGTTAGGTGGGCTTTGATCGGCGCAACATCGAGGGCTGAAGGGCCTGTACTGCGCTGTATTCTTCTATGTTCTATGTTCTATGTTCTAAGCTCTCAGATGTTAGGAAGGGGGTCTCTGCAGGATCGACAGGACTGTGTTCCCATTCCCTTTTCCGACAGTGATGCTGAGGCCGGGTGTTCTGTCCGGTTTCATCCTTTCAGACCTCGGAGTAGTTCGATACAAATGAGTGCCCTTCCTTGGGGTTCAGAGACCATTGAAATGTTTATCACATGCCATGGTTTTGGAATCACTTTTGGGCCAGCCCAGGAAATCATGGGAGATTCACTTCCAAAAGGATATTGGAGAAGGAAATTCTGTTACAATCCATATTGGCTTCAAGGTCACTGTTACTGACCCCAGATTTGAGATCTCGATATTTTATTAATTGTTTTTAACTTCCACCAGCTGCCAGAGCATTAGCCTGGTCTGGATTATTAATCCAGTGACATTTCCACAACAGCACCATCTCCACATGGGGACCTGTCAAAATCCACACTGAGCAGGTTATTTCTGTGCTGCTTGACAGCTCTGTCAAAAAGTATTCCCACCAATTTGACTGTCGTGATGGGACTGAGGGGGTGGTAATTGGTCAGACTGTAATTATTCCCGTCTTAGGGGACGGGACTTAGCTGAGTAATTTTCCACATTGCCAGGGAGATGTCAGAGTTGGAGCTGGAATCAAACAGCTTCCCCAGGGACACGGCTTGTTGTGCAGCACAAGTCTTCAGTCCCATTGCAGGAATGGTGTCAGGGCCCACTGCCTTTGCCGAATCTACTGTGTTCACCTGTTTCGTCATGTCATGTGCAGCGATTCAAATTGCTTAAATACTGGCATCTGTGATTTTGTGGGCATCATGATGAGGGTGAGGTGTATCATCGACTCAACAAAAGATGGTGCAGATAAAACATCCTTCTCTTTTTCACTGATGTGCAGGTCTGTTCCATTATTTAGGATGGGAATGTTTGTGGAGCCCTCTCCTCCAGTCATTTGTTTAATCGTCCATCACTATTTATGAGTGAAAGTGACAGGACTATAGTACTTCGATCAGATCTGTTGGTCATGTCTGGTAGATTTAATGAGATAGCATCAGGTTAAAGTTCATGTGATTCTGACTCTGACATGTACACCCGCACTTGTCACTGAGCCATAGATGTGACAAAAGAGTGGCATTAGTGAACCTGGTAAAGAGACCCCAAGTCGAGCCGAGGAGCTGTAGGAGAGTGCTCAGCCGAGGCAGCGGCTGTGTATGGAGTCAGTACCTGATCTCTATAAAGAACTCGCCTCTGTAGATAAACCTTACGAAGGAAAACTGGGGTGTGGGGGAGGACAAGAAGTTATAATTATGCAAGAGACGGGATCTGTTCAGTATCTAATAGTTGAGAAGTGAGGAGCTGGAAAGGCACAACAAATCAGGCAGCATCCGAAGAGCAGGGCAATCAACATTTGAGGTATACACCCATCATCAGGAATGTGGTGGAGGGACAAGGGGGCTGAAAGATAAATAGGAGTTGTGGTTCTGTTCACCGAGCTGGAAATTTGTGTTGCAGACGTTTAGCCCCCTGTCTAGGAGGCATCGTCAGTGCTTGGGAGCCTCCTGTGAAGCGCTTCTGTGATGTTTCCTCTGGCATTTATAGTGGTTTGAATCTGCCACTTCCGGTTGTCAGTTCCAGCTGTCCACTACAGTGGTAGGTATATTCGGTCCAAGTCGATGTGCTTATTGATTAAATCTTTGGATGAGTGCCATGCCTCTAGGAATTCTCTGGCTGTTCCCTGTTTGGCTTCTCCTATAATAGTAGTGTTGTTCCAGTCGAATTCATGTTGCTTGTCATCTGCATATGTGGCTACTAAGGATAGCTGGTCGTGTCGTTTCGTGGCTAGTTGGTGTTCATGGATGTGGATCGCTACCTGTCTTCCTGTTTGTCCTGTGTAGTGTTTTGTGCAGTCCTTGCATGGGATTTTGTACACTACATTGGTTTTGCTCATGCTGGACATCTGGTCCTTCGTTCTGGTGAGTTGTTTTCTGAGAGTGGCTATTGGTTTGTGTGCTGTTATGAGTCCTAGTGGTCGCAATAATCTGGCTGTCAGTTCAGAAAATCTCTTGTTGCATGGTAGTGTGGCTAGTCCTTTGGACTTTTCAACTCTGATCTCCAGCATCTGCAGTCCTCACTGTCCCTTGGCCTCTAATAGTAAGAGATGAAAGTAGTTTCACTCATTCTGACCTGTTACGCAACAGCGTGATAATTTGTGGAATGGGGACCGAAATTACTTGTGTAACATCAGGTTGGAGTAACAAATCAAAGTTGGGAAAATAACAGTGAGAGTGAGAGATAGAGTGTCAGTTCCAGTAATACACTTTGTTCTTGGGAATGTTTTAGCAGGATCCAAGGTGGGCGATGCACCTCTTGTGGTGGAGAAGCCAAAGTAAGACCAGGGAACTGGGCAATTAAAAAAAAACCCAGGGATTTTCCCAGACTGTGTAGTAACAAGATCCCACTGTCATAAGTTACAACAGGAAGGAAAACCGAAACAAAAAGCCAAAGGAGTTGATGCACGGAAGACTCAGGCTAAAGCATTTCTAATGGCTGGAATGCACAAGAACATGGTTAATTTTTGTTGTACATGTTAAACATGCCAAATGGTCGGTAAGTCACAGGCAGTAATAAAATCAGCACCTTTGTTGTCAATTCCTGTATTCAAAGAATCTTTCACGTGGGTTATGATTAATTGTGGAGCTCCCCTTTCTGAAAAAAAAGTGGAAACCAATATCTGCTTATCATAATGGATAATCCGATTTCCATGGATAATTTCATTATGGAGTTTAAAGGAAAAAGGGAGGTGGAGGAGTTGGTAGCTTTCTTTACTCACTGTGGGCTACGCAGTGTGATTCAGTCAGACCAAGGTTCTCATTTTTCCGCACAGCTGTTTAAGGAAGTCATGGATAGCTTGGGCACACAGCAGTTTAAATCAAGTGCATCGCATCCCGAATCCCAGGGAGTCTTGGAAAGTTGGCATCAGAAGCTGAAGACAATATTAACAGCGTACTGTCAGAATTACCCGAATGATTGGAATAAAGGTGTCTCATTATACTGTTGCCATTAGAGATGCCCCAAATAAATCTACTCACTTTACTTCTGTTGAGTTTATATTCGTACAAGAAGTGAGAGGTCCTTTGAAATTAATTAAATCCAAATTGACAGGACCGAAGTCGGAGATCTCACACTTGGATTATGTATCTGAGGTGAGGGAGAAATTAGATGGAGTAGGTGAGTTATCTAAACAACACCTGAAGAGGGCACAGTGTAGAGTGAAGCAGTTGGCAGATAAAAACTCTGAAACTTTGACGATTTCCCGTGGGGATGACGTATTAGTATTGCCACCAGTGGTAGGTAATCCCTTCAAAGCCAGGTTTAGAGGCCCCTTGGAAATTAAAAAAATGTTGAGTCTAACAGTTAAACTATCTGGTAAAGCTACCGGATATGACAATAAATGTTAGAGAATGTAATGTGAATGAATAATGCTCCAGACACATTGAAGACTCAGGAACAGAGTTGTGACCAGATGAACAAATTGCGCAGTTTGACTGTATGATGTACTGATCTTTAGTAAGTGATTGAAAGCTCACATGTTACATTTGGCTGAGCATGATGAACGATTACAAGAAACAAACTTGGTAATAAACTTAAAGAAAACAGAATTCGCGAAGGCAGAGATGACGTTCTTGGGACATTACTTTGGACATGGGAGGTTGACCCGTGGAACACAAAGACGAAGGGCTTTGAGGAATTTCCACGACCATCCTCGAAGAAAGAGGTGTTTCGATTTTTGGAACTGAGTGGATTCTTTTGGAAGTTGGTTGCAAACTTCAGCAGCGTATTGACACCACTGATGAATTTATTAAAGTAGAACATGGAATTGTGGTGGACAGAACAATTCCAGGAGGCATATGAGAATTTTAAAGTAGGATTAATCACCGCACCAGTTTTCGCAACACCAAATATTTTTAAAATCTTTTGAAAATGGTGTTTGATGCTTGGGATATAATGGTCGGAGATCTATTGATACAGAAAGATGACGATTGAATTGAATGGCTAATTCGCTACTTGTCGAAAAATCTCAATATCCACCAGAAAAAAACATACAAAACCTCCATTATTGAAATGGAATAAGTACGTTTCACACTGGACTGACAATATTTTAATGTTTATATGACAAAGGAATTGTCGGAGATGGTTGTGGACAACAACAAACTTCTCGCATTTTTTGGAATATTTAAAGACCAGAATATTAGACTATTTCATTGGAGTCTTATCTTACCGGCTTTAACCCTACAAAATGTACATGCTGTGGGTCCTAAAATGTGATAGCAGATGCGTCATCGCGGATTTAAAGGAAAACGTTTCGATAAGATTTGACTTATTGCAGTGTTATATATATGTGTGCAGAATGATTATGTATGGTATAGCTGAGATTAAACTCTTGTAATTCATAATAATCGGATTAAGAATTAGAGGAAAAGAAATGAAGCCATCTTTTCATTCTGCCATTTCATGTTTTTTTTAAGTGGGGAGGTGTTATGTCAGGTCACTTTAAGACAGAACGGGTTTTGCTGAATAGAAAGTACAGCCGCAGATGCCAGCTAATGGTCAGAATATTCCAATTGTAACAATTAGCTGGGAAATTAATAGCTGAGTTTTGGTTGCTGTTTTGACAACAATTCAAATACAACCAAAGAGTTTAAATAACGCTCAGGATACCAGAAGCCAACAGAATGTGAATATTATCGTTTGGATACCTGGAAAGCAATCAAATTATGAGAATTATTATATCATGGGGAGTATATAAACCCAGCATTTTGAACACTGGAGGGAGGGCCACTGCCATCCAACAACCGAGTAACTGCTGTAGAGCAGGAGTGCTAACTGGCCATCTCAAACACACTCTATCAAAGACACATGTTCATGTCAACCTACTAGCGTAAAAAAAAAAGACCCAGGGAGATCAATAGCTGAAAGAGTGAACACAGCGGGGAAGTTGGAGAATGTGTGATCTTGAGGTTGTAGTGTTTAATATGTGGGTTGTTGGAACAGCATATTTTTACAGAGTCGAAAATCAAATAGGAAGTAACTAAGACAAGAGGGGCTTGGAATCATGAATAGCTGTTGTTTAGTGTTCAATATTAAAGTTAAGAAAGTTATTTGCTATTTTTTGTTTAAATAGTGGAATGTAGGAGATCTGTGTTGCTCATATTTTAACAGATTACGAGGTGAGGTGAGCTTTTCTGGGTGTTTGTTTTTAATTAACAGAGGGGTTTGACTCCACTTTGTAAATGTCCATCTACACTAACCCCATTTCCCTGCAGTTGGGTCATATACTTACAGTACTTTCCAATCCACATATTTATCCAAATGCTTTTAGGAAGTAACTAAGACAAGAGGGGCTTGGAGTCATGAATAGCTGTTGTTTAGTGTTCAATATTAAAGTTAAGAAATTTATTTCCTATTTTTTGTTTAAATAGTGGAATGTAGGAGATCTGTGTTGCTCATATTTTAACAGATTACGAGGTGCGGTGAGCTTTTCTGGGTGTTTGGTTTTAATTAACAGAGGGGTTTGACTCCACTTTGTAAATGTCCATCTACACTAACCCCATTTCCCTGCAGTTGGGTCATATACTTACAGTACTTTCCGATCCACATATTTATCCAAATGCTTTTGAAATGCTGTTAATGTTCCCCCTCAGCCACATCTGCTGTCAGCTTATCCATGTACCAGCCCTCTGTGTAAAGAAGTGGCCCCTCAGGTTCCCTTTTATTCCTTTCCCTTTAACCTTAAACTGATTCCCTGTCGTCCTCGATTCTCCAAACTTTGGAAAATACTGAGAGCATTCACCCTAACAATACCCCTCATGATCTATAAGGTCCCCCCTCAGTCTCCTCCACTCTAAAGAAAAGGTCCTAGCTTGTCCATCCTCTCCCGATAATTCAGACCATTGGATTCTGGCAACATCCTTGTAAATTTCTTCTGCACTCTTTCTAATTTCATAACATCCTCCCCATAACAAGGTGACAAAACTGAACACAATACTCCAACTGCGGCCTTACCAAAGTCCTGTGTAACTGCAACCTAAATTCCCAACTTCTATACTCAATGTCCTGCCTGATGAAGGCCAGGGTCGCAAATGCCCTTTTCACTGCCCTGTCGACCTGTGACTCCACTCTCAGGGAACCATGCACCTGAACACCAAGGTCTGTCAGCACACTACACCCCTTAAGACCCTCCCATGCACTATGGAACTCCTACCTTGATTTGAGGTTCCAAAATGCAAGACCTCACACATCTATATTAAATTCCATTTGCCATTTCTCGGCCCGCTTGCCCACCTGTTCAAGGGCCTGCTGCAATTTCTGATAATCTTCCTCACTGATCACGCTATCACTTATTTTAGTGTCATCCACAAACTTACTGATCATGCCTTGTACATTCTCAACCAAATCATAGATAACAGACAGCTATGGACCCAACCTCCAACGGTCTGACAAACATCCTTCTACTAAACCCTCTGCTTCCTACCAACAACCCAACTCTGCATACAATTGGCCAAATCCCCCAACATTCCACGTGATGGAACCTTCCAGAACAGCCTGACATGTGGAACATTATCAAAGGCCTTACTGAACTCCGTAGAGACAACGTTTACCGCTCCGCCCTCGTCAACCTTCTTGGTCACTTCACCAAAGGACTCTAAGAAATTTGGGAAGTATGATCTCCCACTCACAAGTCTATGCTGACTGCTCTGAATCAAAGCCTGTGTACGTAATGGGTGCAGTCAATGGTATGCTGTCCTTCATTGTAAGATGATTTGAGTACATAAGTAAAGCCATCTTCCTGATGTTTTAGAGCCTGGCTAGAGAGCATTAGGGGCACTCTGTACAGATTTGATCTCCTTTGTAAGGAATGTTCTCCTTACCACAGACAGGATGATAGTATCATGAGAATAAAGTGAAGAAGCTGAGTGTTTAATCTGTAGAGCTGTGAGAGACGAAGAAATTGTGAAACACGAGGAGTGGCAGCGATCACTTATTTCCAAAACAGACATTGACAGGGAGAGAAATTCCAAACTTTACCCAGGATTATTTGGTTTGATTTATTGTCACATGCACCACAGTAAAGGGATACACTTTATTTATGAGCAGTGGAGGCAGATCATCGTAAGCAAGGCCAGATAGATCATAGGGTGGAAATAGACTTGGACAGAGTAAGGCATACAGGTTACACTGAACAGGACGTGCACTAGTCAAGATCAACATGAACATGAACATCAACATGAACAAGACCAGCATTATTTGAACTTAGAGAATCCATTCATCAGTCTAACGCGACTATCCTAATAGTTTATATGCCTCAATTAACTCTCCCCACGTTATTGTGCAGTCGGCGTGTGAACCCTGTACTGAACATCAGGTTGCTCACAGTCCCCAACAGCAGACACAATACCTTCCGTCTGAAACAGGTAGCCATTCCCATCAGCTTCCGCCCTACATAGGGATCACCAGACTGTCTTCTCGGACATGAAAGATACCTTCTTGAGACTTCACACAAGACATATGGTTTCTCTGCTCACCGCTAGAGAACCATGTAAAGTCCCACGTGTGTATCATAAGCAATGGAGCCAAGAGGGACAACATGGAGCAGTCTGTCTGTCCAGCCTCTGCTCCACTTGTTCATCATGTTAGAGTATCAATTAGGAGATGCTGGGGATCACAGTGGAGTGTTGATTACTGGACAAGCACAGCAGGTCAGACAGCGTCCGAGAACCAGGAGAATCGACGTTTCGGGAATAAGACATTCATCAGGAATCAGCATAAATTACTTCATTCTGCCCCCGTGTAAGTCCATTGAGGTGGGAATGGCCTCCTACTGTTCCTGTGTAACTGGCTCAAGGGACTGACTGGCTACTTCCTCGTCCGATTGGACAGGGCCAAGAGCCTGACTGTGTTCCTGTTTGACAGCTCGATGTGCTGACAAGTGTAAAAACAATGACTGCAGATGCTGGAAACCAAATACTGGATTAGTGGTGCTGGAAGAGCACAGCAGTTCAGGCAGCATCCAACGAGCAGCGAAATCGACGTTTCGGGCAAAAGCCCTTCATCAGGAATAAAGGCAGTGAGCCTGAAGCGTGGAGAGATAAGCTAGAGGAGTGTGGGGGTGGGGAGAGAGTAGGATAGAGTACAATGGGTGAGTGGGGGAGGAGATGAAGGTGATAGGTCAAGGAGGAGAGGGTGGAGTGGATAGGTGGAAAAGAAGATAGGCAGGTCAGACAAGTCAAGGAGAAAGTAACTGAGCTGGAAGTTTGAAACTAGGATGAGGTGTGGGAAGGGGAAATGAGGAAGCTGTTGAAGTCCACATTGATGCCCTGGGGTTGAAGTATTCCGAGGCGGAAGATGAGGCGTTCTTCCTCCAGGCGTCTGGTGGTGAGGGAGCGGCGGTGAAGGAGGCCCAGGACCTCTATGTCCTCGGCAGAGTGGGATGGGGAGTTGAAATGTTGGGCCACGGGGCGGTTTGGTTGATTGGTGCGGGTGTCTCGGAGATGTTGACAATGCTGCAGCTTTAAGAGGTTATTTTGTCCTGGTTTATTTTAAGGGAGAGATTGAATGATCGTTACCAAGCTGGCTAGTTAAGAACACTTGAATAACAGCTAGGGAGGCCTTGTGTTCATTTTAATGGGTGTGGCAAGCTCTCACAGATTAGGATCTCTGGGTTTTGGTTTCTCAGTGACATCAGAAACTATTGGGGTCTCCACAGAGTTGGAAGCTTCAGGGAATGTCTCCTCACTGCTACTCTCTCTGAATTTTCTCTTGGTGCTGTTTTCAATTCCTGGATTGAAGATATATTTGTGAAACTCTGCGTCTGAATTTTTCTTTTTGCCAAGGGCTGTGTTTATGGGGAATTTCCTATATTGGAATAGTTCATTAGTAATAGTTCCTAGATCTATCATTCTGTTAAGCTGTCCAATAGAATTACGTTATTCTAAATTCCTCTTTCTTTGGATTCATTTTATCTTTCGTGTTTAAGTAGATGGTGTCTTGCTTCACACCGAGTAGTTTGACCAGTAATTTTGCATCTGGAACAGACACTTTACATTTCCTTTAATATATGAAAATATTAGAGTCTAGGCTACTGCCTTCAAATATTTTCGAGAGGCTCTGATGTGGTCCATCACACTAGACTCCTTCTATTCCTGAGTAATAGGCTGGAGGCACTGAGTGGGCTGTCCCTGTTCTTCTCCAATAGTGTCAATGGGCCGAATGGCTTCCTCATATTCCCATGAAACCAGCGTTAGGTGCTGAATGAACCCTTGTTTAATTGTGGCAAAATGCTGTTAAATGAATGTTACTGACACTTTAACAGAATAAGTCTCAATGGAGTCTGGGCCTTGCTGCTCATGAACACCGACCAGTTCAGGAGCTGAGGGGGGAGAAAGTGTTCTGAACATTGTGGAATCTTCAGTGACCATCCCCACTTCTGATCTTATAGTGGGGAGTGTGGGTCGGGGGAACATTGATGAAGCAGGTGAAGATGTTTGTGAAGAGGAAGCTATCCTGAGGATCTCGTAAAGAGGTGACCCAGGACAGAGATGATGAACATCTTCCTTTGTGCCATGTTTGACTCCAAACACTGGAGAGTTTACTCCGATTCCCATTAAGTCCAGTTCTGCTAAGCTTCTTGATGCCAGCTGAAATTAACCACTGCCTTGATATCGGGGCCAGTCATTTTTGCCTGATCCCTTGTCTCAACCTCTTTTGTTCATATCAATAAGCCATGATGTAGGAGCAGCAAATGTTTTCTTCAAACAGGTGGGATTGTATGAGTGGATTTCTCTTCTCAAGAGTGTTGGGGAGCAAGATGATTGAAAGTATTTGAAGAGGGGGTAGATGGATATTGATCTGTCAGAGAGTTGAGGGCTATGAATAATTGGGTATGAAAAAGGATTTGAGACCAAGAGCAGATCGGTCATGATCTTAGTAAAGGGCAAGGCAGGCTTGGGGAGTGAACGACATTCCCTGATTCTGATGTTCTCCCATTCTGTTATTTGAAAGTTAGTGGGTGTTATTTTCATGAAAGTTCTGTTATTGAATGTTGCAGTGAGGGATACCAGAGGATTTAGTGAGCCATCTCTGGGTGAGGTATGTGGGTTGCATTCACAGTGAATCTGGGTCTACAACATGACAAACACTTGAAGCACAAGTTGCAGAGAGGGGGAGCTCTGCAAAGAGACATGAGGGGCCTCTTTCATATACAGCCTGGGCTTTCCAATTACATTTCCCAAATCATGTCAAACCGTGTGGGACAGTCTTGAAGGGCCGAATGGTTTCCTCTGTTTCTGTGCACCGTTTTATAGGAATACGTAGCCTCCAATTGCGACTGTCTAGCAGGTATGAGGGGCTGAATGGAACACAGGAACATGGGACTGCGGAGCAGGAGTGGGTCATTAGACAATTTGAGCCTTCTCCACCAGGAACTACGATTGTGGCTGATCAGATTGGGGTCTCAGCCTCACTTTCCTGTCTCCATCCCATTATGCATGACTCACTTGTCTGTCAAATATTTACTAAATGCAGCTTTCAATCAATATAAGCATAGAGACACAAATAAACTTCCAGTGAAGAGAATTCTGACTTGAAAGTTCCTTTCAGAATTTTTTTGCCATCCCTCTTGTAGAATCAGAGAGTCGTGCAGAACGGAAACAGACCCGTTAGTCCAATCTGTTCACTCTGATCAGATACCAAACTGATCCAGTCCCATTTGCCAGCATTTGACCAATATTCCTCCTCTTTCAGATACTTTTTAAATGTGCGATTGTAACCGCCTTCAGCACTTCCTCTGACAACACTTTCTGTACACACACCACTCTCTGTGTGAAACATTTATCTTCAGGTCCCTTCTAAATCATTCGCCCTCTCCCCTTCAACCTATGCCCTCTTGTTCTGGACCCCCCATCCTGAGGAGCAGAACATGGCTGTTCAGAATATCCATGCCCCTGATGGTTTTATAAATCTCGATAATGTCACCCCTCAACCTCTGACACTCCTGGGGGAAGCACCTCAAACTAATCAACCTCTCCATAAAGCTAGAACCTCCATTCCTGGAATATCTGTGTAAATCCTTTCTGCAGAAAACAGAGTTGTATGCAGTATTCTTAAAGTGTCCTCACAACATCCTGTACAGATGCAACATACCACCACAACCCCTATACTCAATGCTCTGACTGATTAAGGCAAATGTGCCAAATGTGTTCTGCACCACACTATATACCTGCGACTCCACTTTCAAGGAACAATGTACCTGCATCGCTCTGTCCCTTTGTTTCACAACACGTCCCAGGACCTTACCATTAAGTGTATAATTTCTGCCTTGATTTGCCTTCACACAATACAAAACCTCGTATTTATCTATATTAAACTTCATCTGTCCATCCTTGCCCCTTTGTCCCATCTAATTGTGGCCCCGTTGTTCTCTGAGATAATCTACTACACCATCTTTCTGATGTCATCTGTATACTTACTAATTATGGCCCCAATATTCACATCCAAATCCTTTACATAAATGATGAAATGCAGTGAACTCAGTACTGATTCTTACAGCACACTGCTGCTCACAAGTCTCCAGTCTGAAAAATATCCCTCTTCCTTCAAACCAAATGTGACTTGCTTCTTCTGTATCCCACGTGTTTGAAACTTACTAATCTGTCTACCAATCGGAATGAAATACTAGCTATGAAGAGAGGCTGAGTATGTTAGGTTTATTTTCCCTAGAAAAAAGGAGATTGAGGGGGGACCTGATTGAAATTTGCAAAATCACCAAGTGTATAGACAGGGTGGATAGAGACAAGCTTTTTCCCAGGGTGAAGGATTCAATAAGGAGAGGTCGTGCTTTCAAAGTGAGAGATGGAAGGTTTAAGAGGGATACACGCGGTAAGTACTTACGTAGAGGGTGGTGGAGGCGTTTCCAGCAGATGTGGTGGAGGCAGGCACGGTAGATTCATTTAAGATGCTTCTGGACAGATGCATGAGTAGGTGGGGAGCAGAGGGATTGACCGACAGATTTAGCCAGTGCATTTGGATTGGCTTAGGCTTGGAGGGCAAAGGGCCTGTTCCTCGTCTGTAAATTTTCTTTGTTCTTTGTTGTTTAAATGAACACCTTGCTGAAGTCCATATAGACAATGTATGCCAAATTGCTTTCATCAATCGTCTTTGTCACCTCTTCAAAAAACTCAACCAAATTAATGAGACATGATTTCCAATGCAGAAAGCCAAGTTGTCTACCCCGATCAGCCCTTGCCTTCCCAAATGTATGTAAATCGTGTCCCTCAGAATCCCCTCCAATAATTACCCACTACTGACATCAGGCTCAGCGGTCTATAATTCCCCGGCTTTTTGGGTCACTGTTTCCCTTTCTAGTTCCAGTCCTCCGCTGCTCACAACAAATATTAAATGTAACCAGGTTGGTGATATGGCCGGTGATATCGGTCTCAGACTGGGTCAAGCTATTTTCTTTAATCTGCTAAAACACCAAGTTTATGATCCAGAGCAATGTTACTCAAACTATGATGGAAAGATGAATGGCAAACTGTTTGGGTATTGCCAATCTATAATCAATATTTCCCTTTCTAAAAACACTGACACACACACACACACACACACACACACACACACACACACACACACACACACACACACACACACACACACACACAAAACCTCAGCAATTTTATCTTGAAAGAACTCTGTCCAGATATTATTGTAACTCATGACAAAAGGAAAAATTGTGAGATCGTCCAAAACCTTATTCTGCTTCTGAAGATATTCATAGAACATAGAACATAGAACATAGAACATAGAAGAATACAGCGCAGTACAGGCCCTTCGGCCTTCGATGTTGCGCCGATCAAAGCCCACCTAACCTACACTAACCCACTATCCTCCATATACCTATCCAATGCCCGCTTAAATACCCATAAAGAGGGAGAGTTCACCACTGCTACTGGCAGGGCATTCCATGAACTTACGACTCGCTGAGTGACGAAACTTAGCTTCATTGAACTCCATTTGCCACCTTTCTGCCCAGCTCTGCAGCTTCTCTATATCCCGCTGTAACCTGCCACATCCTTCCTCACTGTCTACAACTCCTCCGACTTTCGTGTCATCCGCAAACTTGCTCACCCAACCTTCTAACCCTTCCTCCAGGTCATTTATAAAAATGACAAACAGCAATGGTCCCAAAACAGATCCTTGCGGAACACCGCTAGTGACGGCACTCCAAGATGAACCTTTGCCATCAACTACTACCCTCTGTCTTCTTCCAGCCATCCAATTCCTAATCCAAACCTCCAACTCACACTCAATGCCATATCTCTGTATTTTCTGCAGTAGCCTACCATGGGGGACCTTCTCAAACGCCTTACTAAAATCCATATATACCACATCTACCGCTTTCCCCTCATCTACCTCCTTAGTCACCTTCTCAAAGAATTCAATAAGGTTTGTGAGGCACGACCTGCCCTTCACAAAACCATGCTGACTATCCTTGCTCACATTATTCTTATCCAGATGTGCATAAATCCTATCCCTTACAATTCTCTCTAAGACTTTACCCACAACAGAAGTGAGACTCACTGGCCTATAGTTACTAGGATTATCCCTACTCCCCTTCTTGAACAAGGGAACCACGTTTGCTTGACTCCAGTCCTCTGGCACTACTCCTGTAGACAAAGAGGACACAAAAATCAAGGCCAATGGCTCTGCAATCTCCTCCCTTGCTTCCCTGAGAATCCTAGGCTAAATGCCATCAGGCCCAGGGGACTTATCTATTTTCACCCTTGCCAGAATTTCCAACACCTCTTCTCTATATATCTCAAAGTATATTGTACTCACACAAGCTGCTAGCAATGGGATTTCATCCTGGGAGAGCTGGATTTGGCTGAATTTCATTTGCTTCAGGCAGTGAGTTGATTCCAATGAATTCTGATCAGCATCCAATGGGTCGTACGGTGGTTAGCACTGCTGCCTCACAGCACCGGGGACTTGAGTTCGATTCCAGCCGTGGGTGACTGTCTGTGGGGAGTTTGTACATTCTCCACTTTTCTGTGTGAGCTGCTAATGGATGATCCAGTTTCCTACCACAGCTCAAACTGTGTAGGTTTGGTGGATTGGACTTGCTAAGTTGTCTGTCGTGATCAGGGATTTCTAGGTCAGGGGCATTCGTCAGGGGTTAATATAGGGGAATGGGTTGGGAAGGTTGTTATGGACTTGTTGGGCCGAAGGGCATGATTCCACATTGCAGGGATTCCATAAAAATAAGAATGGTAATGTTGACTGTAGAGTTTTTTTTTTAGCTCGCACACATTGCTGTGATGAGGAACGATGAAGGAGAGAGAGTGCAATAACCATTCCTTCTCGAGCAGACTGTATTTTCTCCCTCTCTGAGCTGAATCACACAATAATGTCACTGCTGCGAAATGTGACTCCAATCAACACAAATGGCTGTACTTTGAGTCATGCTGGGCCTAAATTCTGAAATTCAATACTGACACCTCTTCATTCTCCCTCAAGCCACAATTCTAAATCCATTTTAATCAGTTTGTTTAGATGTATCCTGAGACACTTCTGTGGTCTTTACACCTCGACCATTGTGCCCGGAGGTAGGGACACTATCAACACTCTGCAATACCCATAAAGCTGTAACTGTATTCTCCTGTGTGTTTCTTCATCAGCCTATTCCGACATGTTATGACATACCTCTGCAACAGGCAGGACATGAAACCTGGCCTTCTAGTCCAGAATTGGAACACTACCACACAAGTTCAGGAATTGGAATCAAATCCAGAGCTCAGGCTCAGAGGCAGGTACACTACCCACCACACTACCATACCCAGATTTGGGGGGATATTTTAGTGCCCACATTCAGCTCGGTGTGGATTTATTATAATCAGGTTACCATTATTGAACTACAAAAAAGTGTGCAGGCATCCTGGAGAGGGATGGACATCTTAACATTGAAGGGGGATGGTGAGGTGGCAGTAATATCACTCACTGGGCTGAGGGGTGGCAAATGGAGTTTAGTTTTGATTAATGCGAGGTATTGGATTTGGTAAATCAAACAAGAGCAGGACCCGTACAATTAAAAGCAGGGCCTTTGTCAGTGTTGTAGGTCAGAGACCTAGGCCGTCAGGTATAATTCTTTAAAATTTGCATCTCATATAGATCGTGTGGTTAAGAAGGTGGTGAACACATTTGTCTTCATTGGTCAGACCTTTGAGTATCGGAATTGGAACGTCATGTTGTGGTTGTACAGGACATTGGTGAGACCCCTTCTTGAATACTGTGTCCAGCCTGGTCACCCTGCCCGCTCATTCCATAGGCACACCACCCTCTGGGTGAAAAGGCTACCCCTTACGTCACTTTTAAATGTTTCCCCTCTCACCTTAAGGCTTGTCCTCTACTTTTGGAGTCCCCATAGCCTCAGAAAACACCTTGACTATTCACTTTGACATTATTGACCTTGATATTATTAAGCTGGAGAGGGTTCCGAAGAGATTAACCTGGATGTTGCTGGGAATGGAGGGAGTGAGCGAGAAGGAGAGGCTGGATAGGCTGGGACTTTTTTCACTGGAGAGTATGAGATTAAGGGGTAACTTCACAGAGGTTTATAAAATAATGAGGGGTACAGATAAGCTGAAGGACTGATATCTTTTCCCTAGAGTTGGGGATTCAAAACTGAGGGATATTTTATGGTGCGAGGAAAAAGATTTACAAAAGTCATGAGAGGGAATTATTTTAGACAGAAGCTGGCTTGTGTGTGGAATGAACTTTCAGAGGAAGTGGTGAAAGCGGGGACAGTTACAATGCTTGAAGGACATTTAGATCTGTCCATGGATAAGACATCAGTTTGGATGGTGATGTGAGCAGCTGCCCTCTCCCTCCCCATCTCTGAATGAATCTAATTTCGTTTTCACCCTCTGCCAATGCCTGTGCAGTGGCGTGTGGAGGCCAGCAGAGGGTGGCATTGCATCACTTTAAGCACCACAGAGAATTCCAGACCTGCCCCACACAGAGATACACAGATACACACACGGGAATGGTTAGGACACGGCGTGAAGCTCATCTGGTAATTTAAATGAAACATAAAGAAATGCTCAATTCGCCTCGTAAACTGCTAACATATGTGGGACAGATCTGCCAAATTCCACTGTTTAAATAAACACATCAATTTATTGTTTGACTCTGAAAGTGAACATGTGGATGTGGATGTTGATGTTTCAGAATCTCCACACGAGGCGTCCCGGTCCTCTCCGGCTCCTACCAGGGTCCTCCCCACATGGTGGGGGGGGGGGGGAGGGTAGTGAGGGAATATCGGGAACTCCACCACCCGGCTTGGACCTTTCTGTCCTATTCCAGGATGTTTCTCCTGGAATGGGAGAAGGGGAGGGAGGGAGTTTGGGTGGGAGTGGGTGGTCCTGCTGTTAGTGTTAGTGTAGATGGGGAGGGGGTCATGGTGAGGTGTCGGGAGGGAGTCAGTTCACAGTGTTGTATCCATGCAGTGTTATTAGTGTGGAGGTGAAGTGGAGGGAGGGGGGAGAGAGAAGGAGAGAGAAGGAGACAGAGAGACAGAGACAGAGAGAGAAGGTGCAGCATGAGGCAGTGAGAGTGGTGGACATGAGCCTTGTTCGGGGGTCGGTGCTATAACAGACATACAGTGAGTGTGAGGGAGCAGAGAGAATACGGTGATCCTTATTCTGACAGTGTGGGGAAGGTTATTGATGCTTGTCCTGTATTGCGGGACATTTCTTCAGACCATAGATACTGCACTAATCTGGCTTGTGAGCTCAGACCAAGCTCAGGGGATAGGTGGTGTGGCCCCCTCTAGAAAGAGAATGGTTTCCCTCTGTACGAGCCCAGCCAGCATGACCTCCGTGTCCCTGTCGACATACTGTGGTGTAATTACCTCTTATCTGCCATCCTCGGGCTAAACTGTGCAGGACATCTCCTAACAGAGAAAGCTAAAACATGTGCTCATTGGCATTTTAAAGATGGCACCAATGTCTGGGATCAGGGAATATCCAGGGGCACCCAGGCGATGGTGAGTTACTCCGGCCATGATGGGTGGGAGAATCAGACTGATATTGAATGAGAGGAACACCATGGGGTGGGGTGGGTAGTTATTGAGGTGAGTTCGATAAGGTAGCACCAGGAAATTAGCTCAGCCTCGTGTGGACAATCCCTCTGTCACACTCAAGGACAATCAAACAAAGGTAAATTATTGTTAGAATCTACCCAATGAGACATAGATTCTGTTGAAACTAATTCCAGTTACAAAGATGCAGAACAAATGTTCATCTGACCTCACACCAATATCCCTTTTTCCCATCTTTCCTGGGAAAACTGGCTCATGTGACAGGATGCTATCGAAGTGTCTACATTTCTGCATTCTGAAACCTGGGAACACATCCTTCCATGACACTGTCTCTCAGTCTCCCCCTCTCTGTCTATTTCCCAAACCCCTCCCATGTGGTGATATTTAAACTGATTCCCCCACTATCTCTCTGTGGCAGTGATGTTCACACCCACGGCACCCCCTTGTCACGGCACAATGGAGATATGGAGCTGTAAATGGATGGGAGCTGTACATCCTATCATTTCCAGCCCGGGCTGCAAGTTTCCTCACACTGGGCAGGGATCTAACACAGTGTTACTGAGCAATTCACTGGGGTGCTGCATACAGTCCTACATACAGGGAGGGTAACTGCTCCTGGGTTACAGATCAATGCACTGGGGTGGTGTATACAGTCCGACATGCTGGGAGGGTAACTGCTCCTGGGTGACAGATCAATGTACTGGGGTGGGGTACACAGATCTACATGCTGGGAGGATAACTGCTCCTGGGTTACTGATCAATGTACTGGGGGGATGTACACAGCTCTACATGCTGGGAGTTTAACTCCTCCTGTAAACAGATCAATGTACCGGGGTGGTGTACACAGTCCTGCATGCTGGGAGGGTAACTGCTCCTGGTTTACAGATCAATGCACTGGGGGGATGTACTCAGTCTTACATGCTGGGAAGATAATTGCTCCTGGTTTACAGATCAATACACTGGGGTGGGGTACACAGCTCTACATGCTGGGAGGGTAACTGCTCCTGGCTTACAAATCAATGCACTTGGGTGGTGTACACAGTCTTATATGCTGGGAGGGTAACTGTTCCTGGTTTACAGATTAATTCACGGAAAATCACTGCACAGGTCGCTGTGCTGGTCAGACTATCTGTTTGAGGTTTATAGATAATGCAATGATGTGGTTTGTGTAGCTCGTTATGCTGGATGGATATTTGTTTCAGCTTCACACATTGGTGCACTGCTGTGGTCCGCACAACTCCCGGTGTGGGACAGATATCTAGTCCGGGTTAATAGATCAATGCACTGCTGTGGTCTGCACAACTCCAGGTGTGGGACAGATATCTAGTCTGGGTTTATAGATCAATGCACTGCTGTGGTCTGCACAGCTCCCCGTCCTGGACAGATATCTAGTCCGGGTTTATAGATCAATGCACTGCTGTGGTCTGCACAGCTCCCGGTGTGGATAGATATCTAGTCCGGGTTTATAGATCAATTCACTGCTGTGGTCTGCACAACTCCCGGTGTGGACAGATATCTAGTCCGGGTTAATAGATCAATGCACTGCTGTGGTCTGCACAGCTCCCCGTCCTGGACAGATATCTAGTCTGGTTTTACAGATCAATGCACTGCTGTGGTCTGCACAACTCCCGGTGTGGACAGATATCTAGTCCGGGTTAATAGATCAATGCACTGCTGTGGTCTGCACAGCTCCCCGTCCTGGACAGATATCTAGTCTGGTTTTATAGATCAATGCACTGCTGTGGTCTGCACAGCTCCCGGTGTGGATAGATATCTAGTCCGGGTATATAGATCAATTCACTGCTGTGGTCTGCACATCTCCCGGTGTGGACAGATATCTAGTCCGGGTTAATAGATCAATGCACTGCTGTGGTCTGCACAGCTCCCCGTCCTGGACAGATATCTAGTCTGGGTTTATTGATCAATGCACTGCTGTGGTCTGCACAACCCCTGGTGTGGACAGATAGAAAGTCCGGGTTTATAGATCAATGCACTGCTGTGGTCTGCACAACTCCCGGTGTGGACAGATATATAGTCTGGGTTTATAGATCAATGCACTGCTGAGGGCTGCACAGCTCCCCGTCCTGGACAGATATCTAGACCGAATTTATAGATCAATGCACTGCTGTGATCTATGCATTGTTCCACTCTGGACAGATTGCTGGGTTGTATTGACCAGTGTAATGGATGAATCTGGACAGTTGTACCGAGTTTTACACTGACCTGGTCTGTACAGTGTTCCACGGTGAACAGATATCTCCTCTGGGTGTATGGTGTCTGGGCTGGTTCTGTGAGTTGGATTGAGAATGTGGTATATCTAACCATTTCAACTGATCTGACAATGCCTTTAGTTCCCATTCCTGTGATTGGACCCTCCGTTAATGTTACAGTGTGTCCAGGCACAGTAGATCATGTTGGTGGGGTGGGTAAGGGGGGAAAGATGATGGACAGGTCAAGGGGTTCCCCGGAACATTCTGTCCCCGACATTCTATAACCTGACATTGCACGGAACGTTCTGTCCCCGACATTCTATAACTGTCATTCGCCGGAACGTTCCTTCCCCAACATTCTATAACTGCCATTCCTCGGAATGTTCTGTCCCCAACATTCTTTAACTGACATTCCTCGGAACGTTCTGTCCCTGACATTTTTTGTTCAATTCACTGACGTCCGGCCATTCACAAACGATAAGATCCCGAGGGAAGAGATCCAGTTCCAGGGAGAAGGAGACACTGTTCCGAAGGCCTCTCAGGCAGTTAAAGGGGTGAAAACGTTTACCCGCGTTTACATTTCTCCACGACAAAGGACGACCACAATTTAGACCAAAATACAGGAATTCCCAAGCTCCGTTTGTCTTCAGGAATCTGGGAGAGAATCCTTCAGGACAGCAACGTTCCCACCCTCCGTATTAGGAACTGGGAAGGAGTGACCTGTGTCTGCTCTCGAATGATCGAGTGTGTGGGAATGTTCTGGAAACCATCTGTCCTTATGGACGTGTCTCCGTGTGTTTGGAGAGGGAGGGTTTCTTGTGGTTTATGTCATATTTTTGTCAGTAATTCCGACCTTCACATTTGTTATTCCAGCTCCAATTATTTTAATAAATCCCTGAATACAGGGACACATTTGAAAATCTCACTGGGTCCCCGATCAAACGGGTCCCTTTGCCTCCAGGCTGATGGATAATGGGTTTGTTTTCCTTCCTCACAGTTAACGTAGTGACCATCTACGTCCTGCTTTATAAAGATTGTGGATTGTCTCCATGTGTCAGACGTTACCTGGGGGCCATGGCAGCAGCGGATCTCTTCGTCATTATCCTCGACCTGATCCTGAGACACATTCCCATTGTTTATCGGGAACAGTTTTATTTCCTGGAGTACTCCGTCCCCGTGTGTAATATCCACGCCGTCCTGCTTTATGCAGCCACTGACTGCTCTGTCTGGTTCACCGTCACTTTCACCTTTGATCGGTTTGTGGCCATTTGTTGCCAGAAGCTGAAAAGTAAATATTGCAGTGAGAAAACGGCGGCTGTGGTTCTGGGAGCAGTGACTGTGCTGAGCTGTTTAAAGAACACTTTCTGGTATTTTATGCTCACGGCTCGGTATTGGCTGTGGAACCTCCCCTGGTTTTGTGCGATAACAGGCGCTGTTTCAGTTTCTAGTGTCTGGGTCACAATCGAGTTCCTCCACCACATTCTAACCCCGTGTGTCCCATTTCTCCTGATTCTGCTGCTCAATGTTCTCACCGTCAGACACATTTTAGTGACCAGCAGAGCCCGCAGGAGACTCCGCGCTCACACCAATGGGAACGCTCAGTCTGACACTGAAATGAGAAACCGAAAAAAATCCATCATTTTACTGTTTGTGATCTCGGCAAATTTCATCCTGTTATGGTCAATATTTATGCTGTATTCTATATGGAGACGGATGTATGATTTTGGGTATTACTTTGTGTATTTCAATGACTTTGTGCAGGAATTGGGCTTCATGCTGCAGCTCCTCAGTTGCTGCACAAACACCGCGATTTATGCCGTGACCCAGACTAAGTTCAGGCAGCAGCTGAAGAATGTGCTGAAATATCCCTTCACCCAAATCCATCCATCCATCAAATTTCCTCATTAATCAATCCATCCGGGATTTTCTCATTTCAGCTCAGTGTTTCAGCGATGGAACAGCCTGTCGCTATGGTAACAGACTGAGGGTAGCGCTGGTTTGTCCATCCTTATCCCCAAGGGGGGTTACAGGGACACATTTCAATGTTTCTCATAACTCAGGGGCCAGTGAGAAAAGGCACCATCCCACTGACTGTATCCATCACTTCCATTTGTAAACAATAAAAATGTTGATTAAAGCGTGCCGAGCAGCAGAGTGACTGATGTTGTTGTGTGTCTTTGTGTTGGAGAAGCTGAGCTGGAGAGAGACAGACTCAGCCCAAAGTCCTGGTCCTCAGGGAAGGGGAGGGCACCGCGCCCTGAGCTCAGGAGCTGGGTTTAATTCCCTCTGTGCCCCGACTCCAACCTGGTCTCCGCATTTCCTCTCCTCCACTCTCTCCACCTGCCTCCACTCTTTCCTCTCCCCCCTCCCCTGCACTCTCTCTCTCTCTCCTGCCGTCCCTGTCTCCCTCCCGCAATTCTGTCTCTACACCATTTTTCCTCCTCCTCCCACCTCCCACATCTCTCTATGATCTTACAACCACCCCTCCAACCACATGCAGTCACAGCACCAACCACTACCCCGCTCCCCAGTCTCTGGCTCAGAGGGAGAGGGACGCGTCAGGGAGACAGAGTGTGTCAGAGAGGGAGGGAGGCGCAGGAGGGAGAGAGATTTAGTCAGACAGAAACAGAGGGATGTGGGGAGAAAGAGACACTGAGGTAGGGAGATCGAGAGTGAGAGAAGGTGGAGAGAGAGTGAAGGAGCAGGGAGAGACAGAGAGAGAGACAGGCAAGAGAGAGGAAAGGTGATGGATAGAGAGGGAGAAATAGGGGAGGACATAATGAGAGAGGGGTCAGAGAGTGGGGGACAGAGAGAGGGGGACAGAGAGTGGGGGATGGAGAAGTGGGGGACAGAGGGGGGGACGGGGGGACGGGGGGACGGGGGCACAGAGGAGGAGGTGACAGAGAGAGGAGGGAGTGAGAGGGCGACACAGAGAGAGGGGGGAAACAGAGAGAACATGGGGACAGAGAGGGGGACAGAGAGAGAGAGGGAGACAGAGAGAAAGGGATAGGGCTGGGACCAAGAATTCGGGACGGGGGGGACAGAGAGGGGGGGTCAGAGAGAGGGGGTCAGAGAGAGGGGGGACAGAGAGTGGGGGACAGAGAGGGGAGGGACGGAGATGGCGGACAGAGATGGGGGCAGAGAGAGGGGGGAACAGAGAGAGTGGGGACAGGGAGAAGGGGGACAGAGTGAACGGGGCAGACAGAGGGGGGACAGAGAGGGGGGCAGATAGAGGGAGCAGAGAGATCAGTAAAGAGAGACGGGGAGAGAGGGGTGGACTGAGAGTGGGGGGACAGAGAGAAGGGGGGCAGAGAGAAGGGGACAGAGAGCGGGAGGGACAGAGAGAGGGATGGGAGCGAGAAGGGGGGACAGAGTGGGGGGTCAGAGTGGGGACAGATAGAGGAGTACCGAGAGAGAGGGGGACATAGGAAGAGGGGAGACAGAGAGAGGGGGTCAGAGAAATGGGAACAGAGGAAGAGGGGGGACAGAGAGAGGGGGACAGAGAGAGAGAGGAGGGACAGAGAGGGGAGGTACGGAGAGGAGGACAAAGAGAGAGGGGAACAGAGAGAGGGGGACAGAGAGAGAGAGGGGACAGAGAGAGGGGGACAGAGAGAGAGGGGGACAGAGAGAGGGAGACAGAGAGTGGGGAACAGAGAGAGGGTCGGGACGGAGAGGGGGAGAGAGAGAGAAGGGGACAGAGAGAGGTGGGAAAGAGATAGAGGGACAGAAAGGGGAGGGACGGAGAGGGGGACAGAGAGTGGGGGACAGAGAGAGGGGAACAGAGAATGGGGGATGGAGTGAGTGTGGGACAGAGAGAGGGGGGCAGAGAGTGGGTGATAGAGAGAGTGGGGGACAGAGGGGGGGTTGTGGGGACAGAGAGGGAGGTGACAGAGAGAGGACGGAGTGAGAGGGGGATACAGAGAGAGGGGGGACAGAAGAGGGGGACAGACGGATGAGTACAGAGAAAATGGGAGAGAGAGGGGGCAGAGAGGGGGGGACAGAGAGAGGGGAGACAGAGAGAGGGGAACAGAGACAGATGCGGGACAGAGAAAGGGGTACAAAGAGAGGGGGACAGAGAGAGAGGGATAGAGAGAAAGGGAGAACAGAGAGAGGGGGTAGAGAGAACAGGAGAGAGGGGGGAGAGAGTGAGGGGGACAGAGAGAGGGCAACAGAGAGAGGGGGACAGAGAGTGGGGGATGGAGAGAGTGGTGAACAGAGGGGGACGGGGGGACAGAGAGGGAGGTGGCAGAGAGAGGACGGAGTGAGAGGGGGACACAGAGAGAGCGTGGGGACAGAGAGGGGGACAGAGAGAGAAGGGGACAGAGAGAGAGGGGGGACACAGAGAGTGAGGAGACAGAGAGAGGGGATACATAGAGAGGGCTGGGACCGAGAATTCGGGACGGGGGGGACAGAGAGGGGGGGTCAGAGAGAGGGATCAGAGAGAGGGGAGACAGAGAGTGGGGGACAGAGAGGGGAGGGACGGAGATGGCGGACAGAGATGGGGGCAGAGAGAGGGGGGAACAGAGAGAGTGGGGACAGGGAGAAGGGGGACAGAGTGAACGGGACAGACAGAGGGGGGACAGAGAGGGGGGCAGATAGAGGGGGCAGAGAGATCAGTAAAGAGAGACGGGGAGAGAGGGGGGACAGAGAGTGGGGGACAGAGAGAGAGAGGAGGGACAGAGAGGGGAGGTACGGAGAGGAGGACAGAGAGAGAGGGGAACAGAGAGAGGGGGACAGAGAGAGAGAGGGGACAGAGAGAGGGGGACAGAGAGAGAGGGGGACAGAGAGAGGGAGACAGAGAGTGGGGAACAGAGAGAGGGTCGGGACGGAGAGGGGGAGAGAGAGAGAAGGGGACAGAGAGAGGTGGGAAAGAGATAGAGGGACAGAAAGGGGAGGGACGGGGAGGGGGACAGAGAGTGGGGGACAGAGAGAGGGGAACAGAGAGTGGGGGATGGAGAGAGTGTGGGACAGAGAGAGGGGGACAGAGAGTGGGGGATGGAGAGAGTGGGGGACAGAGGGGGGTTGGGGGGACAGAGAGGGAGGTGACAGAGAGAGGACGGAGTGAGAGGGGGACACAGAGAGAGGGGGGGCAGAAGAGGGGGACAGACGGATGAGTACAGAGAAAACGGGAGAGAGAGGGGGCAGAGGGGGGGGACAGAGAGAGTGGAGACAGAGAGAGGGGAACAGAGACAGATGCGGGACAGAGAAAGGGGTACAAAGAGAGGGGGACAGAGAGAGAGGGATAGAGAGAAAGGGAGAACAGAGAGAGGGGGTAGAGAGAACAGGAGAGAGAGGGGGAGAGAGTGAGGGGGACAGAGAGAGGGCAACAGAGAGTGGGGGACAGAGAGTGGGGGATGGAGAGAGTGGTGGACAGAGGGGGACGGGGGGACAGAGAGGGATGTGGCAGAGAGAGGACGGAGTGAGAGGGGGACACAGAGAGAGCGTGGGGACAGAGAGGGGGACAGAGAGAGAAGGGGACAGAGAGAGAGGGGGGACACAGAGTGTGAGGAGACAGAGAGAGGGGATACATAGAGAGGGCTGGGACCGAGAATTCGGGACGGGGGGTCAGAGAGGGAGGGTCAGAGAGAGGGGGTCAGAGAGAGGGGGGACAGAGAGTGGGGGGCAGAGAGGGTAGGGACGGAGATGGCGGACAGAGATGGGGGGAGAGAGAGGGGGGAACAGAGAGAGTGGGGACAGGGAGAAGGGGGACAGAGTGAACGGGACAGACAGAGGGGGGACAGAGAGGGGGGCAGATAGAGGGAGCAGAGAGATCAGTAAAGAGAGACGGGGAGAGAGGGGTGGACTGAGAGTGGAGGGACAGAGAGAAGGGGGGCAGAGAGAAGGGGACAGAGAGCGGGAGGGTCAGAGAAAGGGCTGGGAGCGAGAAGGGGGGACAGAGTGGGGGGGTCAGAGAGTGGGGACAGAGAGAGGAGTACCGAGAGAGAGGCGGACATAGGAAGAGGGGAGACAGAGAGAGGGGTCAGAGAAATGGGAACAGAGGAAGAGGGGGGACAGAGAGAGGGGGGACAGAGAGAGAGAGGAACTGAGAGAGAGGGGGGGACAGAGAGCGGGAGGGACAGACAGAGGGCTGGGAGCGATAAGGGGGTGACAGAGTGGAGGGTCAGAGAGAGGGGACAGAGAGTGGCATACAGAGAGAGGGGACAGGGGCGGCAGAGAGGGGGGACAGAGAGAGAGGGGGCAGACGAAGGGGGGGAAAGAGAGAGAGGCGGTCAGAGAGAGTGGGACGGGGAGGCAGAGGAAGAGGGGGGACAGAGAGAGGGGGCACAGAGACAGAGGGGAACTAAGAGAGATGGGGACCGAGAGAGGGACAGAGAGAGAGGGACAGGGAGAGATCTGGGACCGAGAAGGGGGGAACAGAGAGGGGGACTGATAAAGGGGGACAGAGAGAGGGGACAGAGAGAGAGGGAGGACAGAGAGAGCTGGTAAAGAGAGAGGGAGACAGAGAGGCGGGGAACAGAGGGGGGTACAGGGAGAAGGGGGGACAGAGAGAGTGGGCTGAGAGAATGGGGCCAGTAAGAGAGGGGAGACAGAGAGAGGGGGAAAGAGAGAAGGGGACAGACGGGGCGGACTGAGAGAAGAGGGACAGAGAGATGGAGGGGCAGAGAGAGAGGGGACCGAGAGAGGGGGACAGAGAGCGGGAGAGACAGAGAGAGGTGGGGGGAACAGAGAGAGATGGGGGAACAGAGAGAGAGGGGGGGGACAGAGAGAGTGGGCAGAGAGAAAGGGGAGCAGAGAGAGGCGGACAGAGAGGGGGGACAGAAAGAGGGGTGCAGAGAGTGTGGGGGAAAGAAAGAGGAGGAAAGAGAGAGGGGGACAGAGGGGACAGACAGAGGGAGTGGGGACAGAGAGGGTGGGACAGAGAGAGACGGGTGGACAGAGAGATGGGGACAGAGGGAGAGGAGGGTACAGAGTAAGAGGGTTGGACAGAGAGAATGGGGACAGAGAGAAGGGTGACAGAGAGTGGGGGGATAGACAGAAGCGTGACAGGGAGAAAGTGGGGGACAGAGAGGGGAGGGATGGAGAGGGGGACAGAGAGAGGGGAACAGAGAGAGAGGTGGGACAGAGAAAGACAGGACAGAGAGAGAGAGGGGACGGTGGGGGGAAACAGAGAGAGAGGGACAGAGAGGTGGGTCAGAGAGGGGGGATAAGGAGAGGGGGTCAGATACAGGGGGGACAGAGAGGGGAGGGACGGAGTTTGGGACAGAGAGAGGGCGAACAGAGATAGAGGGCAAACGGAGAGAGAGAGGGTGGACAGAGAGGGGGCACAGGGGGGGATTGAGAGCGGGAGGACAGAGAGAGGGGACAGAGGGGGAAGAGAGTGACGCGGACAGAGGGAGAACAGAGAGCGAGCGGGGATAGAGAGAGGGGGAAAGAGAGAGGGGGACAGAGAGAGGGGTTTAGAGTGAGGGGGGAAAGAAAGAGGGTACAGAGGGGGCAGACTGAGAGCGGGGGGAAAGAGAGAAGGAGGGGCAGAGAGAGAGGGGGCCGAGACAGAGGGACAGACAGCGGGAGAGACAGAGTGAGGTGGGGGACAGAGAGAGTTGGGGTCACAGAGAGAGGGCGGCAGAGGGGGACAGAGAGAGAGGACAGAGAGAGAAGGGGGACAGAGGGGACGGACAGAGAGAGTAGGGACAGATAGAGGGTTTGACAGAGAGAGGGGAGAAAGATAAGGAGGGGACAGAGAGAGGGGGGACAAGAGAGTGGGGGGAGCGAGGTAGGGGAGAGATCGGGAGAGAGAGGTATAGAGAGGGTGAAGAAAGAGAGAGTGGACAGAGAGAGGAGGACAGTGATTGGGGGGACTGAGAGGAAGGGACAGAGAGAGGCGGACAGAGAGAGAGGAGGGTATAGTGTGATAGGGTTGGACAGACAGAATGGGGTCAGAGAGGAGGGTGACAGTGAGAGAGGGGATAGACAGAATGGTGACAGGGAGAGGGGGGACAGAGAGGGGAGGGATGGAGGGGGGGACAGACAGAGGGGGACAGAGAGAGAGGGCGATATGAGAGTGGGGTGACTGAGAGAGAGGGGACGGAGGGGGGGAACAGAGAGAGGGGGACGGGGGGGCTAAGGGGCGATAGAGAGGGGGGAAAGAGAGGGGAACAGAGAGAGGGGGGAAAGAGAGAGGGGACAGAGAGAGGAGGACGGAGAGAGGGGGACAAATGAGAGGTGGGACAGAGAGAAGTGGGACAGAGAGAGGGGGAACAGAGAGAGGAGGACAGAGAGAGGGGGGACAGAGAGGGGACGGACGGAGAGGGGGACAGAGAAAGGGCGAACAGAGAGAGAGGGGTCAGAGAGAGGGGGGCAGGGGGGGTTGAGAGAAGGGGAACAGAGAGAGAGGGGACAGAGAGAGATGGGACAGAGAGAGGGGGACAGAAAGGGGAGGGACGGAGAGGGGACGGGGGGCTGAGGGGGATAGAGGGGGGGACAGAGAGAGGGGAACAGAGAGAGGGGGACAGAGAGAGGTGGCACAGAGAGAGGAAGGACAGAGAGAGGTGGGACAGAGAGAGGTGGGACAGAGAAAGGGTGACAGAGAGGGTAGGGACGGAGAGGGGGACAGAGAGAGAAGGGGACAGAGAGAGGTGGGACAAAGAGAGGGGAACAGAAAGGGGAGGGACGGAAAGGGGGACAGAGAGTGGGGGACAGAGAGAGTGGGACAGAGAAAGGGGGGAAAAAGAGGGGAGGGATGGAGAGAGGGACAGAGAGGGGGGGGCAGAGAGAGGGGGACAGAGAGAGAGGGACAGCGAGGGGAGGGACGGAGAGGGGGACAGAGAGAGAGGGGGACAGAGATTGGGGGACAGAGAGAGGGGGGACAGAGAGGGGAGGAACGGAGAGGGGGACAGAGAGAGAGAGGGGACAGACAGAGGGGGCAGAGAGAGGGGGCAGAGAGAGGGGGCAGGGGGGATTGAGAGAGGGAGAACAGAGAGAGAGGGGACGAAGGGGGGAAGAGAGACGGGGACAGTGAGTGGGGGGACAGAGAGAGGGGGACAGAGTGAACGAACTGAGAGCGGGGGGACCGAGAAAAGGAGGGGCAGAGAGAGGGGACCGCGAGACATGGACAGACAGCGGGAGAGACAGAGAGAGGTGGGGGCAGAGAGAGTGTGGGTCACAGAGAGAGGGCGGTAGAGGGGGACAGAGAGCGAGAGAGGGGACAGAGAGAGGGGGGTCAGAGAGAGAGAGAGGACAGAGAGAGCGGGGGACATAGAGAGAGGGGGACAGACAGAGTGGGGAAAGAGAGGGGGCGGTCAGAGAGAGAGGAGGGGGTCAGAGAGAGAGGGGGAACAGAGAGAGAAGGGGACAAGAGAGTGTGGGGAGAGAGAGGGTGGAGAGATAGGGGATAGAGAGAGGGGTAGGGATAGGGGAAGAGAGAGAGGGGACAGAGAGAAGGGTGCAGAGAGAGGGGTGACAGAAAGAGGGGGGTGGACAGAGAAATGGGGAAAGAGGGAGAGGGAGGCACAAAGTGAGAGGTTGACAGACAGAGTGGGGACAGCGAGGAGGGTGACAGAGCGGGCGGTACGGAGAGGGGGGACAGAGAGGGGAGGAACGGAGAGGGGGACAGAGAGAGAGAGGGGACAGACAGAGGGGGCAGAGAGAGGGGGCAGAGAGAGGGGGCAGGGGGGATTGAGAGAGGGAGAACAGAGAGAGAGGGGACGAAGGGGGGAAGAGAGACGGGGACAGTGAGTGGGGGGACAGAGAGAGGGGGACAGAGTGAACGAACTGAGAGCGGGGGGACCGAGAAAAGGAGGGGCAGAGAGAGGGGACCGCGAGACATGGACAGACAGCGGGAGAGACAGAGAGAGGTGGGGGCAGAGAGAGTGTGGGTCACAGAGAGAGGGCGGTAGAGGGGGACAGAGAGCGAGAGAGGGGACAGAGAGAGGGGGGTCAGAGAGAGAGAGAGGACAGAGAGAGCGGGGGACAGAGAGAGAGGGGGACAGACAGAGTGGGGAAAGAGAGGGGGCGGTCAGAGAGAGAGGAGGGGGTCAGAGAGAGAGGGGGAACAGAGAGAGAAGGGGACAAGAGAGTGTGGGGAGAGAGAGGGTGGAGAGATAGGGGATAGAGAGAGGGGTAGGGATAGGGGAAGAGAGAGAGGGGACAGAGAGAAGGGTGCAGAGAGAGGGGTGACAGAAAGAGGGGGGTGGACAGAGAAATGGGGAAAGAGGGAGAGGGAGGCACAAAGTGAGAGGTTGACAGACAGAGTGGGGACAGCGAGGAGGGTGACAGAGCGGGCGGTACGGAGAGGGGGGACAGAGAGAGGGGGACCGAGAGAGATTGGGGACAGTTAGAGGAGGGACATTGAGAGTGGAGGGACAGAGAGAGGGGGGAAAGAGAGAGGGAGAAAGAGAGAGGGGGACAGAGGGAGCAAACTGAGAGCGGGGGGACAGAGAAAAGGAGGGGCAGAGAGAGGGGGACCGAAAGACAGTGGGAACAATTAGAGGAGGGACATTGAGAGATGGGGGACAGAGAGATGGGGGCGCAGAGAGAGGGGGGACAGAAAGAGGGGGGGGGGGCAAAGAGACCGGGGGAAAGAAAGAGGAGGAAAGAGAGAGGGGACAGAGGGAGAGGGAGGGACAGAGTGAGAGCGTGACAGAGAGAGTGTGGACAGATAGGAGGGTGACAGAGCGGTGGTGACACAAAGGGGGGATAGAGAGAGAGGGACATTGAGAGGGGGGTGACAGAGAGATGAGGGCGAAGAGAGAGGGGGACAGAAAGAGGGGGGCAGAGAGAGCGGGGTAAAGAAAGAGGACGAAAGAGAGAGATGGACAGAGAGGACAGACAGAGAGAGTGGGGACAGAGAGGGTGGGACAGATAGAGAGGGGTGGACAGAGAGATGGGGACAGAGGGATAAGAGGGTACAGAGTGAGAGGGTTGGACAGAGAGAATGGGGACAGAGAGAGGGTGACAGAGAAAGGGGGATAGACAGAAGGGTGACAGGGAGAGAGTGGGCGACAGAGAGCGGAGGGATGGAGAGGGGAACAGAGAGAGGTGGCACAGAGAGAGGTGGGACAGAGAGAGAGGGGACAGAGAGAGAGAGGACAGAGAGAGATGGGACAGAGAGAGAGGGGACGGAGGGGGGAAACAGAGAGAGGGGGACAAAGAGGGGGGACAGAGAGGGGGGATAGAGAGAGGGGGGACAGAGAGATTGCGGACAGAGAGAGGGGGACAGAGGGAGGAGGACAGAGAGAGTGGGGATAGAGAGGAGGATCACCGAGCGGGGATGACAGAGAGGGGGGCAGAGAGAGTGGGACCAAGAGAGTGGTGACAGAAAAAGGAGGCTCATAGAGAGAGGGGAGACAGAGAGATGGGGGCGAAGAGAGAGGGGGGACAGAAAGAGGGGGCAGAGAGAGCGGGGGAAAGAAAGAGGAGGAAAGAAGAGGGGGACAGAGGGGACAGACAGAGAGAGTGGGGACAGAGAGGGTGGGACAGAGAGAGAGGGGTGGACAGAGAGATGGGGACAGAGGGAGAGAAGGGTACAGAGTGAGAGGGTTGGACAGAGAGAGAGGGGACAGAGAGAGAGACGGGTCGGAGGGGGGAAACAGAGAGAAGGGGACAGAGAGGGGGGACAGAGAGGGGGGTACAGAGAGAGGGGGACAGAGAGAGAGGGGACAGAGAGAGAGGGGTCTGAGGGGGGAAACAGAGAGAGGGGGGCAGAGAGGGGGTCAGAGAGGGGGGGACAGAGAGAGGGGGCAGAGAGAGGTGGGACAGAGAGAGGGCAAACGGACAGAGAGGGCAAACGGAGAGAGAGGGGGACAGAGAGAGGGGGGATAGAGAGGGTGAAAGAGAAAGGGGGACAGAGAGAGTGGATTAGAGAGAGGGGAAAAGAGAGAGGATACAGACTGGACAGACTGAGAGCGGGGGGACAGGGAGAAGGAGGGGCAGAGAGAGAGGGGGCGGAGACACGGGGACAGACAGCGGGAGAGACAGAGAGAGGTGGGGGACAGAGAGAGTTGGGGTCACAGGGAGAGGGCGGCAGAGGGGGACAGAGAGAGAGAGAGAGTGGGGACAGAGAGAGGGTTTGACCGAGAGAGAGGGGGGACAGAGAGGGAGGGGACAGAGAGAGAGGGGGACAAGAGAGTGGGTGGAGCGAGGTAGGGGAAAGATGGGGAGAGAGAGGGGTATAGAGGGGGGAAGAGACAGAGATTGGACAGAGAGAGGGGACAGTGAGTTGGGGGACTGAGAGGGAGGGACAGAGAGACGGGGACAGAGAGAGGAGTGGACAGAGAGATGGGGACAGAGGGAGAGGAGGTTATAGAGGGAGAGGGTTGGACAGAGAGAATGGGGACAGAGAGGACGGTGACAGAGAGAGGGGGGATAGACAGAAGGGTGACTGGGAGAGAGGGTGGGACAGAGACAGGAGGGATGGAGGGGGGACAGAGAGAGGGGGACAGAGAGAGAGGGCGAACAGAGAGAGAAGAGAAGGAGGGGGAACAGAGAGAGGGGTACGGGGGTCTGAGGGGGGATAGAGAGAGGGGACAGAGAGAGGAGGACAGAGAGAGTGGGACAGAGAGAGGTGGCACAGAGAGAGGTAGGACAGAGAGAGGTGGGACAGAGAGGGGAGGGACGGAGAGGGAACAGAGAGAGGGGGGACAGAGAGAGGGGACAGAGAGAGGGGGACGGAGAGAGGTGGGACAGAGAGAGACGGGACAGAGAGGGGAGGGACGGAGAGCGGGACAGAGAGAGGGCGAACAGAGAGATAGGGCAAACGGAGGGAGAGAGGGACCGAGAGAGGGGGGATAGAGAGGGGGAAAGAGAGAGGGGACAGAGAGAGGGGGTCAGAGAGAGGGGTAAAGAGAGACTGTACAGACGGGGCAGACTGAGAGCGGGAGGACAGGGAGAAGGAGGGGCAGAGAGAGAGGGGACCGAGACACGGGGACAGATAGCGGGAGAGACAGAGAGAGGTGGGGGACAGAGAGAGTTGGGGTCACAGAGAGAGGGCGGCCGAGGGGGACAGAGAGAGAGAATGGGGACAGAGAGAGGGTTTGACAGAGAGAGGGGGGACAGAGAGGGAGGGGACAGAGAGAGAGGGGGACAGAAGAGTGGGGGGAGCGAGGTAGGGGAAAGATCGGGAGAGAGAGGGGTATAGAGAGGGGGAAGAGACAGAGAGTGGACAGAGAGAGGAGGACAGTGAGTTGGGGAACTGAGAGGGAGGGACAGAGAGACGGGGACAGAGAGAGGAGTGGACAGAGAGATGGGGACAGAGGGAGAGGAGGTTATAGAGGGAGAGGGTTGGACAGAGAGAATGGGGACAGAGAGGACGGTGACAGAGGGAGGGGGGATAGACAGAAGGGTGACTGGGAGAGAGGGTGGGACAGAGAGAGGAGGGATGGAGCGGGGACAGAGAGAGGGGGACAGAGACAGAGGGCGAACAGAGAGAGAGGGGGCGGAGGGGGGAACAGAGAGAGGGGGACGGGGGGCTGAGGGCGGATAGAGAGAGGGGACAGAGAGAGGAGGACAGGGAGAGGGGGCACAGAGAGAGGTGGGACAGAGAGAGGTGGGACAGAGAGGGGAGGGACGGAGAGGGAACAGAAAGGGGGGGACAGAGAGAGGGGACAGATAGAGGAGGACAGAGAGAGGTGGCACAGAGAGAGGTGGGGCACAGAGAGGTGGGACAGAGAGAGGGGGGACAGAGAGAGGGGGACGGAGAGAGGGATGACAGAGAGGGGAGGGACGGAGAGGCGTACAGAAAAATGACGAACAGAGAGAGAGGGGAGCAGAGAGAGGGGGCAGAGGGTGGATTGAGAGAAGGGGAACAGAGAGAGGGGCGACAGAGGGGGGAAGATAGAGACGGGACAGTGAGTGGGGGGACAGAGAGAAGTGGGACAGAGAGAGAGGGGACAGAGAGAGGGGGGATGGAGGGGGGAACAGAAAGAGGTGGACAGAGAGGTGGGACAGACAGCGTGTGATAGAGAGGGGGGGACAGAGAGAGGGGGACAGAGAGAGGGGGACAGAGAGAGTTTGGACAGAGAGAGGGGTCAGAGAGAGGTGGGCAGAGAGCGGTGGGACGGAGAGGGGGACAGAGAAAAGGTGAACAGAGAGAGGGGGTCAGAGAGAGGGGGCAGAGGGGGGATTGAGAGAGGGGGAACAGAGAGAGAGGGGACAGAGGGGGGAAGAGAGACGGGGACAGTGAGTGGGGGGACAGAGAGAGGAGGGAAAGAGAGAGGGGGAAAGAGAGAGGGGGACAGAGGGAGCGGACCGAGAGCGGGGGACAGAGAAAAGGAGGGGCAGAGAGAGAGGGGACCGAGAGAGATAGACAGACAGCGGGAGGTGGGGGACAGAGAGAGTGGGGGTCACAGAGAGAGGGCGGCAGAGGGGGACGGAGAGAGAGAGTGGGGAGAGAGGGGGGAGGTCAGAGAGAGAGGGAGGACAGAGAGAGCGGGGGACCGAGAGAGAGGGGGACAGACAGAGTGGGGAAAGAGAGGTGGCGGTCAGAGAGAGAGAGGGGGGTCAGAGAGAGAGGGGGGACATAGAGAGAAGGGGACAAGAGAGTGTGGGGAGAAAGAGGGTGGAGAGATAGGGGATAGAGAGGGGGGTAGAGTTAGGGGAAGAGAGAGAGGGGGCAGAGAGAAGGGTGCAGAGAGAGGGGGGACAGAAAGACGGGGTTGAACAGAGAAATGGGGACAGACAGAGAGGGAGGCACAGATGAGAGGTTGACAGAGAGAGTGGGGACAGCGAGGAGGGTGACAGAGCGGGCGGTACAGAGAGGGGGGACAGAGAGTGTGGGACCGAGAGAGAGTGGAGACAGTTAGAGGGGGGCATTGAGAGAGGGGGGACAGAGAGATTAGGGCGCAGAGAGAGGTGGTACAGAAAGAGGGGGCTAAGAGACCGGGGGGGAAAAAGAGGAGGAAAGAGAGAGGGGGACAGAGAGGACGGACAGAGAGAGTGGAGACAGAGAGAGGGTGGGACAGAGAGAGTGAACAGAGAGGGAGGGGACAGAGAGAGTGCAGAGAAGTGGGACAGAGAGAGTGCGGACAGAGAGAGGGGAAAAGAGAGAGGGGGACAGAGAGGAGGGGACAGAGTGGGGGGCGTCAAAGAGAGAGGAGACAGAGACAGGGGGACAGAGAGGGGGGGATAGAGTGAGGGGGCAGAGAGATGGGGGACAGAGAGAAGGCGATGAAGAGAGATGGGGGACAAAGAGGAGGGGACGGGGGGACAGAGAGAGAGGGGATAGAGAGAGGGGGACAGAGAGAGGGGACAGAGAGAGGTGAACAGAGAGAGAGGGGGGTCAGAGAGAGGTGAACGGAGAGACAGAGGGGGACAGAGAGAGGGGACAGAAAGAGGGGAACGGTGAGAGAGGGGGACAGAGAGAGGGGAACGGAGAGAGGGGGGGACAGAGAAAGGGGGACAGTGATGGGGGGACAGAGAAAGAGGGACAGTGAGAGGGGAACGGAGAGAGAGGGGGACAGACAGACGGGGGACAGAGAGCGGGGTGACAGAGAGAGCGGAACGGAAAGAGAGGGGGACAGAGAGAGGGGGGACTGAGAGAGAGGGGACAGAGAGAGGTGAACGGGGAAGGGACAGATAGAGGGCGGCAGAGAGAGACGGGACAGGGAGAGAGGAGACAGAGAGAGGTGAATGGGGAGAGGGACAGAGAGAGGGGCGACAGAGACAGGGGGACAGAGAAAGTGGACAGAGAGAAGGCAACGGAGAGAGAGGGGAGACAGAGAGAGAGAGAGGACAAAGAGAGGGTGACAGAGAGGAGAGGGACAGAGAGGAGAGGGACAGAGAGAGGGCAACGAGAAAGTGGGGGCATTGAGAGATGGGGACAGAGAGAGGAGAGACAGAGAGAGGGGAGAGAGAGATTGGGTGACAGAGAGAGGCGGTCAGAGATAGAGGGGACAGAGAGAGGGGGGCAAGAGAGTAGGGGGAGAGAGAGAGTGGAGAGATGGGGAGAGGGAGGGGAGTAAAAAGAGGGGGAAGAGAGAGGGTGGACAGAGAGGTGGGGACAGATGCAGAGGACGGTTCAGAGAGAGGGGGGATAGAGAGGAGGGGGGACAGAGTGGAGTGGGGGACAGAGTGGAGTGGAGAACAGAGAGGAGGGGAACAGAGAAAGGGGAATGGAGAGAGAGGGGGGACAGAGAGATGGGGGCAGAGAGAGAAGGACAGAGAGAGGGGGACAGACAGAGGGGGACAGAGGGGGAGGAGAGAGGGGTGACAACGAGAGAGAGTGGGAACAGAGAGAGGGGGCCAGAGAGAGAGTGGGGACAGAGAGAGGGAGTGCCAGAGAGACAGGAGAAAGACAGAGAGGGGGGACGGAGAGAGAGAGAGGGGGACACAGAGATGGGGTCTCTGGGAGAAGGATGGACAGAGTGAGAGGGGGACAGAGAAAGTGGGGACAGAGAGGAGGGTGACAGAGCAGGGGCTACAGAGAGGGGGCACAGAGAGAGTATGGACAGAGAGAGGGGGGACATTGAGATAGGGGTGACAGCGAGAGGCGCAGTCAGAGAGAGAGGCGACAGAGAGAGAGCGGGGGGGGCAAGAGAGTGGGGGAGAGAGGGAGGGGAGAGATGGGGAGAGGGAGGGGGGTACAAAGAGGGGCAAGATAGAGGGTGGACAGAGAGGCGGACAGCGAGTGGGGGACAGAGAGAGGGGACAGAGAGAGGGGGACAGAGAGAGGGGTGGACAGAGAGATCGGGACAGAAGGAGAGGAGGGTTCAGAGAGAGGGGGGACAGAGAGTAGGGGGACAGAGTGGAGGGGGGACAGAGAGTAGAAAAACAGAGAGAGGCGGGATAGAGAGAGAGGAGGACAGAGTGAGAGGGGTGTACAGAGAGAATAGGGACAGAGAGCAGGGTGACAGAGAGAGGGGGTCAGACAGAAGGGTGACAGGGAGAGGGGGGACAGAGAGGGGGAAAAAAAACGGGGAGGGACGGAGAGGGGGACAGAGAGAGGTCGAACAGAAAGAGAGGGGGGACAGAGAGAGGGGGCGCAGAGGGGGGATTGAGAGGGGGACAGAGAAAGAGGGGACAGAGAAAGAGGGGACAGAGAGAGGGGGGACAGAGAGAGGGGAATGGAGAGAGAGAGGGGGGACAGAGAGAGTGGAACGGAGAGAGAGGGGGGACAGATAGGAGGGGGGACAGAGAGGAGGGGGACAGAGAGGAGGTGGGACAAAGAGAAGGGGGACAAAGGCAGGGGGGAAGAGATTAGGGGCACAGAGAGAGGGGTGACAGAGAGACAGGAGGGACAGAGAGAGCGGGGACAATGCGAGGGGGTCTGATTTAGGGGACTGTGAGAGTGGGGCACAGAGAGAGAGAGAGGGGGACAGAGAGAGGGGGCAAGAGAGGGAGGAGAGAGACGTTGAGAGAGTGGGGGAGAGAGGGGGGAGACAGACGGAGACAGACGGTGGAGGGGGAGAGAGGATGGGAGAGAGAGGAGGGGAGAGAGAGGGGAGACAGAGGGGAGACAGAGAGGGAGAGAGGGGGAGAGCGCGGGGAGAGAGAGGAGGGTAGAGAGAGGAGGGGAGACAGGAGATGAGAGCGAGGGGGGAAGTGAGGGAGGAGAGAGAGGAGGGGAGAGAGCGGGAGAGATGAGAGTGGGAGACGGGGGAGGGAGAGATGGGGAGACTAAGATTGTGAGTGAGGGACGTTTTGAGAGAGGGAAGGGGTGAGAGAGGGAGAGAGAGAGGGGAGAGAGTTCGGTGACAGAGTTGGAGAAGAGAGTTAGTGAAGAGAGAGTTAGGGGAGAGAGTGAGGGGTAGAGAGAGGGAGTGAGGGGGTAAAGGGATGGGGACGAGGAGAGATGGGGTAGAGAGAGAGGCGTGGAGAGAGAGGGCGGAGAGAGAAGGGGAAGAGAGAGAGGGGCTAGAGAGCTCGTGGGAGAGCGGGGGAGAAGGAGGGGCGGGGAAGGGAGAGTGGGAGAGAGAGGGCGAGAGAGAGCGCGGCAGGGAGAGGGGGCAGGTAGAGGGAAGCAGAGACCGGGGGCGAGAGAGGAGGCAGAGGGAGGGGTCGAGAGAGGGGAAGGGGTGAGGGGAGAGAGAATGGGGGAGGGGGGAGAGAGGGGTGAGAGAGAGGGGACAGAGCACGGGGAGAGAGAGAGTGGGGGGAAAATGGGAGAGAGGGGGGGGTGACAGGGGAGGGGGAGAAGGGAAGCGAGGGGAGATTGGGAGAGGGGAGATGGAGAGGGGAGTTGGAGAGGGGAGAGGAATTGGAAGAGAGGGTAGAGAGACAGAGGCAGGTAAAGAGAGGGGGAAGAGAGAGGAGAGTAGAGAGACGTGGAGACAGGTGGAGAGACGGGGAGAGAGAAGGGGAGACAGAGGGCTGGAGAGAGGGGGGCAGAGAGGTGTAGAGAGAGGTTAGAGAGAGACAGGAGAGAGAAGGGATGAGCGAGAGGGGGGAGAGAGAGGGGCAAGAGTGGAGACGATGGGGGGCGAGAGTGGGGGCGAGAGAGGGGGCGAGGGTTGGGGCGAAAGAGGGGGGGAGAGAGGATGGGCGAGACAGAAGGGTGAGACAGGGGGCGAGAGATGGGTGAGAGGGGGGCAAGACAGAGGGGGGATGGAGGGGAGAGAGAGGGAGGGGGAGAGAGGGGATAGAGAGAGTGTTGGGAAAAGAGGGGGGGGGAGATAGAGGGGAGAGAGTGGGGGAGAGAGAGAGGCGGGAGAGAGAGGGGAGGAGTGATCGAGAGTGCGAGAGAGGGGGGAGAGAGTGGGGGGAGGGAGAGTGGGGGAGAGTGTGGGGGGAAAGTGAGGGGAGAGGGGGTGAGAGAAAGATGAGAAAGAGGGGCAAGGGAGGTAGGAAGAGAATTGGGTGAGAGAGGGGAGAGAGAGTGAGAGGAGAGTGAGGGTGTGAGAGAGAGAGGCGAGAGAGAGGCGAGAGAGATGCGAAGGGAGGGGGAGAGAGTGTGGGGAGAGAGAGTAGAGGAGAGAGTGGGGATAGAGAGAGAGGAAGCGAGAGTGCGAGAGAGAGGGGGAAGAGAGGGGGAGAGGGGGAGACAGTGGGTAGAGAGAGGGGAGAGAGGGGGAAAGAAAGAGGGCGAGAGAGGGAGGGGGAGAGAGTGGGGGTAGAGTGGGGACAGAGATAGGGAAGAGAGAGGGGGAGAGAGGGTTTGAGAGAGAGGGGAGAGGAGAGGGAGAGTGAGAGGAGAAAGAGAGGGAGAGAGAGGGGGCAGAGAGAAAGGGTAGAGAAACAGGGATATAGAGCGAAGGAGAGAGAGACAGAGGGGGTAGAGAGAGTGGAAGAGAAGAGAGGGGAGAGAGGGGGGACGAGAGAGGTTCGAGAGGGGGAGGTGGGAGAGAGAGGGGGTGAGAGAGGGGGGAGAGAGATGGTGTGAGAGAGGGGGTGAGAGAGGGGGTGGATGGGGAAAGACAGGAGATAGTGGAGACGAGTGGGGGCGAGAGTGGGGGCGAGAATAGGGGCGAAAGGGGGGCGAGGGAGGGGGCGAGAGTGGGGGCAAGATTGGGAGGCAAGAGAGGGGGTGAGAGTGGGGACGAGAGAAGGTGCGAGAGTGGGAGGGCGAGACAGGAGGGCGAGACAGGAGGCGAAAGATGGGCGAGAGAGGGTGCGAGGGGGCGAGAGAGGGGGGGAAGAGAGGCTAGAGAGAGGAGGAGGGGGAGAGAGAGACTAGGAGAGAGAGGGGGAGAGACTATGGGGGAGAAAGAGAGTGGGGAAGAGAGTGGAGGAGAGGGAGGGGGTGAGAGAGAGAGGCGAGAGAGAGGGGCAAGAGAGGTGGGGGAGAGAAAGGGGAGAGAGTGGGAGAAGAGATAAAGGGTGATAGAGAGAGGTGAGTAGGAGAGGCGAGAGAGGGGGGAGAGACAGGGGTGAGAGTGTGGGAGAGAGGGGGACAGAGAGAGGAGAGAGATGGGTGAAGGGAGATGGTGGTGAGAGATGGGTGGAGAGAGGGGCTGAGAGAAAGGGGGCGAGACAGAGTGTGGCGAGAAAGAGGGGTTGAAAGAGAGGGGGCGAGAGAGAGTGGGGGGAGAGAGATGGGGAGAGAGAGTGGGGGCGAGAGAGACGGGGCCAGAGAGAGGGGGAGAGAGAGGGGGGGAGAGAGAGGGAGCAAGAAAGACGGGGGCCAGAGAGAGGGGGAAAAAGAGGGGGAGAGAGGGGGGAGAGAGAGGGAGAGAGAAAGGGGGAGAGAGTTTAGGGAGAGAGAGGTTGGCATGAGGCGGGAGGGAGGGGGAGAAAGCGGGTGTGAAAGAGATGGTGTGAGAGAGAGGGTGTGAGAGGGGAGTGAGAGACAGGAGGAGAGGGGGGTAGTGAGAATTGGGAGAGAGAGAGTGCGTGAGAGAGGGTGTGAGAGGGACGGTGTGAGAGAGGGGTAGAGAGAGAGGGAGAGTGGGGGTTGAGAAAAGGGGAAAGACGGGGTGTGTGGGGAGAGAAGGGGGCAGAGAAAGGGGGAGAGGAAGAGGGGGAGTGAGATTGGGGGAGATAGTGGAGAAAGAGTGGGAAAAAGAGAGGGGGGAGAGTGAGATGGTGAGAGAGGGAGGGGAGAGAGGGTGGAGAGAGAGGGGGGAGAGGGTGGAGAGAGGGGAGAGAGAGAGGGGGACGAGAGGGAGGGGAGAGAGAGAGGGGAGAGAGATGGTGTGAGAGTGGGTGAAGAGAATGGGGAGAGAGCGGGGAAAGAGAGTGGGGGAGAGAGAGGAGAGAGTGAGAGCATGAGAGAGGCAGGGAGTGAGAGAGAGAGAGAGGAAGAGATTTAGGCTACACAGTGGGAGAGAGAGTTAGTGAAGAGAGAAGGGGAGAGAGAAATTGGAGGTCGAGAGAGGGGGTGAACAGGGTAGAGAGAGAGAGGGTAGAGAGGTGGTAAGAGAGTGGGGTAGAGAGAGAGAGGAGAGGGATGGCGAGAGAAGGGGAGGCGGAGAGAGGGGGAGAGTGGTGGACAGACAGAAGAGAGAGGCGGACAGAGGGACGGGGACAGAGAGTGGAGGGAGAGAGAGAGGGGGACAGAGTGGGGGAGAGTGTGGGGAGAGAGAGTGGGGAGAGAGAGTGCGGGGAGATGGGGGAGAGAGCGGGGGAGGGAGAGGGTGAGGGAGGGAGGGAGCGAGAGAGAGGGATGAGATTTAGGTGACAGAGTGGGGGGAGAGTTAGTGAAGAGAGAGGCGGAGAGAGAGAGTGAGGTGTAGAGAGAGGGGGTGAGAGAGAGACGGTAGAGAGAAGGGGAGAGAGGAGGGGAGAGGGTGAGAGAGGGGTTAGAGAGGTGAGAGGGGTGTGGAGAGAGGGGGATGAGAGAGGCGGCAGAGAGAGATAGGGGGAAGAGAGACAGGGAGGGCGAGAGAGAGGGGGAGAGAGTGGGGGAAGAGAGAGGGGGAGAGAGGGGGAGAGAGAGGGGGAGAGGGAGGGAGAGAGAGAGGGGGAGAGGGAGGGGGAGAGAGACGGGAAGAGTGACAGAGAGAGGGGAGAGACGGGGAGAGGCGGGGAGGGAGAGGAAGGTGTGAGGGAGGGTGAGAGGGGGGGACAGAAAGAGGGCGAGAGCGGGGGGAGAGAGAGGGGAGAGAGATGGGGAGAGAGTGGGAGAGAGAGAGAGGAGAGTGAGAGGGGGAGAGTGACGGAGCGAAAGGGGGAGGGAGAGGAAGTTGCGAGGGAGGGTGAGAGAGGGGGGACAGAAAGACAGTGAGAGCGGGGGGAGAGAGGGGAGAAAGAGGGGGAGAGAGTGGGGGAAGATAGTGGGAAGAGAGAGGGGAGAGAGGGGGGAGACAGAGGGAGAAAGAGGGGGAGAGAGACAGGGAGAGCGACGGGGAGAGGGGGAGAGACGGGGAGAGAGGGGGGGAGGGAGACGAAGGTGCGAGGAAGGGGGAGGAGGGGACAGAAAGGTGGTGAGAGCGGGGGCAGAGAGAGGGGAGAGAGATGGGGGTGAGAGTGGGGGAAGAGAGTGGGGGAGAGGGAGTGGGGAGAGAGACGGGGAGAGCGACGGGGAGGGGAGAGAGACGGGGAGAGAGAAGGGGAGGGAGAGGAAGGGGGTGAGGGAGGTGGAGAGAGGGGGACAGAAAGGGGGTGAGAGAGGGGGAGAGAGAGCGGGGAGAGTGAGAGGGTGAGAGAGGGAGGGAGTGAGAGTGGGGAGAGAGGGGGAGAGTGGGGGGAGATAGAGGAGAGAGAGGCGGATAGAGGGAGGGGAAAGAGGGAGGAGACAGAGAGTGGAGGGAGAGAGAGTTAGAGAGAGAGGGGACAGAAGGAGGGGAGAGAGAGTGTGGGGAGATAGTAAGGTAGGGAGTGGGGAGAGAGAGTGGGGAGAAACAGTGCGGGGTGAGAGTGGGGGTGAGAGTGGGGAGGGAGAGAGGAGGAGACGGAGGGTAGTGAGAAGGGGAGGGCAGAGAGGGGTTAGAGGGGGGAGAGTGGGGGAGAGAGAGGGTAGAGTCAGGGGGAGAGAGAAGGAGAGAGAGGGGGACAGAGGGAGGTGGCCAGAGGATGGGGACAGAGGGAGGGGGACAGAGAATGGAGGGAGAGAGAGAGGGGGAGAGAGCGAGTTGAGAGAGGGGGAGAGTGGGGGAGAGAGGGGGAGTGTCGCGGTGGAAAGAGAGAGGAGAGAGTGGGGGACAGCGGGAGGGGGCCAGAGGGACGGGGACAGAGAATCGAAAGAGAGAGGGGGGGCGAAATAGAGAGGGGAGAGAGAGGATGAGTGGGGTAGAGAGAGACGGGATAGAGAGAGGAGGTGAGAGAGTGGGGCAGAGAGAGGGGAGAGTGGGGGGAGAGAGGAGAGAGAGGCGGACAGACGGAGGGGTAAGAGGGAGGGGGAAGAGGGAGGGGGACAGAGAGTGGAGCGAGAGAGAGAGGGGGGAGAGAGGGGGAGAGAGGGAGCGGAGAGAGAGTGTGGGGAGAGTGTGAGAGAGAGAGAGTGGAGAGAGACTGGGCAGTGACAGTGCGGAGAGAGAGTGGGGTGAGAGTGGGGGAGGAGAGAGGAGGAGAGGGAGGGTGGAGAGAAGGGGAGGGGAGAGAGGAGTTAGAGGGGGAGAGTATGGGAGAGAGAGGGGAGAGTCGGGGGGAGACAGAGGGAAGGAGAGAGAGGGGGACAGAGGGTGGTGGCCAGACAGAGGTGGACAGAGGGAGGGGGACGGGGGAGGGGGACAGAGAATGGAGGGAGAGAGAGGGGGGAGAGACAGAGAGAGGGGCGAGAGAGGGGGAGAGTGGGGGAGAGAGAGGGGAGTGTCGGGGTGGAGACAAAGAGGAGAGAATGGGGGACAGAGGGAGGGGGCCAGACGGAGGGGGACAGAGAATCGAGAGAGAGAGGGAGACAGAGGGGAGAGAGAGGGTGGAGAGAGGTGGGGGAGAGAGAGTGGGGAGAGAGAGAGGAGGATGGAGCGGGTTAGGGTGGAAGGGAGTGAGAGAGAGGGGAGAGAAAGTGAGGAAGAGAGAGTGGGGGAGAGAGTGGGGGGAGAGAGTGGTGTAGAGAGTGGTGGAGGGAGAGGTTTGGGGGTGGGAGTGAAAGAGAGGTGAGAGAGTTAGGTGACAGATTGGGGGAGAGAGTTAGTGAAGAGAGTGGGGAGAGACAGCGAGAGTGAGGGGTAGAGAGAGGGGTTGCGAGAGAGAGGTGCCGAGAGAGGGGCTGAGAGAGATGGTAGAGAGAAGGGGAGAAAGGAGGAGGGGGGTAGAAATGGGGAGGAGAGAGAGGCAGTAGAGAGAGACAGAGAGGGGGAAGAGAGACAGAGATGGAGAAGAGAGTTAGGGAGGGGGAGAGGGGGGAGGAGGGAGTGAGAGTGGGAGGGAGAGTGAGGTGACAGAGTGAGGGGAGAGAGGGGGCAGACAGATAGGGACGATAGAGGGATAGCGAAATTGGGAAGGAGAGGAGACAGGGGAGAGGGGGAGAGAGAAGGAGAGAGACGGGGAGAGAGAGGCGAGAGAGAAGGGGAGAGAGAGGGAGGGAGAGCAAGGGGGGAGAGAGGGGAGAGAGGGCGGGAGAGAGGGGGCAGAGACCGGGGGGCGAAAGTGCGGGAAGAGAGATGGGGAGAGTGTGGGGGTGAGGGGGTGAGAGAGAGAGGGAGAGAGAGGGGGGAGGGTGTGGGTGGGAGAGAGAGAGGGAGAGAGGGGAGAGAGAGGGGAGAGAATGGCAGAGAGCGGGGAGAGAAAGTAGGGGAAAAGAGATGGGGAGAGTATGGGGGTGTGTGAGGGGGTGAGAGAGAAGGAGAGAGAGGGGAGAGAGTGGGTGGGAGAGACAGGGGGAGAGAGAAGGGGAGAGGGGGGAGAGACGCGGAGAGATTGGGGAGAGACAGGGGAAGAGCGAGAGGGGTCGAGAGAAGGGACAAGAGAGAGGGCGAGAGTGGGTCGCGAGAGAGTGGGGCGAGACAGGGGAGTGAGAGAGGGGGTCGAGGGAGGGGGCGGGGAAGAGAGAGGTGGAGAGAGAGGGGGAAGAGAGAGAGAATGTGGAAAGAAAGGGGAAGAGTGAGCGGGAGAGTGAGAGGGAGAGAGAGGAGGAGAGGTAGACGGGGAGAGAGAGGGTAAGAGTGAGAAATGGGAGAGAGGGGGCGAGAGAGCGGGGTGAGCGAGTGGAGGCGAGAGCGCGGGGAAGAAGAAAGGGGGGCAGAGAGTGGGGGAGAGAGGGGGGCGAGAAAGAGTGGGGAGAGGGGGCGAGAGAGCAAGGGTGAGAGAGCGGACATGAGAGAGCGGGGAATGAGGGAGGGGAGAGAGAGGGGGAGGGGGAAGAGAGAGAGGTGGAGAGAGAGGGGGAAAGAGAGGGGGAGAGCGGGGGGAGAGAGAGAGGGAGAGAAACGGGGAGAGCGACAGGGAGAGAGGGGAGAGAGACGAGGAAAGAGATGGGGAGGGAGACGAAGGGGGCGAGGGAGATGGAGAGGTGGGACAGAAAGGGGATGAGAAAGTGGCAAGAGAGCGCAGGAAGAGAGAGGGGAGAGATGCGGAGTGATGGGGAAAGTGATGGCGAGAGTGAGAGGGAGAGAAAGGGGAGAGAGGGGGCATCAGAGGGTGTGAGAGAGGCGAGCGAGGGGAAAAGAGAGGGGGTGAGAGAGAGGGGAGAGAGAGGGGAGAGAGAGGGGGAGGGAGACGCTGCGAGAGAGAGGGGTAGAGAGAAGGCAGAGAGAGAGTGGGCGACAGAGGGGGCAAGAGAGGGGGCGAGAGAGGTTGGCGAGAGAGGGGGTGAGACAGGGGGTGAGGGGGGAGAGAGCTGGCAGAGAGAGAGTGGGGAGAAAAAGGGGGAAAGAGAGAGCAGGGAGAGAGAGGGGAGAGAGGCAGGAGAGATGGGGGCAGAGAGAGAGAGAGAGTGTGGAGAGAAAGGTGGAAGAGAGAGTGGGAGAGTGAGAGGGAGAGAAGGGGAGCGATAGAGGGGGAGAGACAGGGCGAGAGAGAGTGAGAGAGGGCAGAGAGTGAGGTGAGAGAGAGGGCGTGAGAGAGTGGTGGTAAGAGGGCGGGGTGTTAGAGGGAGGGGGCAGAGAGTGGGGGAGAGAGTGGGGGGATGAGAGAGGGGGGAGGCATGAGAGAGATGGGTAGAGCGAGAGGGATAGGCGGGAGAGACAGGGGAGAGAGGGGGAGAGAGAGAGGGGACGGGAGAGGGGAGAGAGGGGGCAGAGAGAGGGAGTGGGGATAAAAAGGGGGGAAGAGAGAGCGGGAGAGTGAGAGGGAGAGAGAGGGGGAGAAATGGAGGGGGAGAGAGAGAGGGAGAGAGAGAGGGGAGGGAGGGTGGTGAGAGAGTGGGGTTGAGAGAGCCGAGGGTGAGAGAGAGGGGGCAGACAGTGGGGGAGAGAGAGTGGGGGGAGATAGATGAGGATAGAGGGGGAAAGAGAGAGGGCAGAGGGAGGGGGAGAGACAGGGAGGGGGGAAGGGAGAGGAACTTGCAAGGGAGTGTGAGAGAGGGGGGACAGAAAGGGGGTGAGAGCAGGAGGAGAGAGAGGGGAGAGAGATAGGGAGAGAGTGGGGGAGAGAGAGAGGAGAGTGAGAGTGGAACAGTGACGAGGAGAGAGAGGGGGAGGGAGGGAGAGGAAGGTGTGAGGGAGGGAGAGAGAGAGGCTGACAGAGAGGGGGTGAGAGCTGGGGGGAGAGAGAGGGGAGAGAGATGGGGGTGAGAATGGGGAAGAGAGTGGGGAAAGAGAGTGGGGGAGTGAGAGGCGGAGAGAGAGGGGGGAGAAGGACGGGAAGAGAGAAGGGGAGAGAGGCGGGGAGGGAGACAGTGAGAGGGAGAGAGAGAGGAGAGAGAGGGGAGAGTGGGGGCGCGAGAGGGGGCGAGAGAGGCGGGCGAGAGCGGGGTGAGAGGGGGTGTGAGAGGGAGATAGAGAGACGGTGCGAGAAAGAGGGCAAAAAGAGAGGGGGAGAGAGAGAAGGGTAAAGAGCGGGGGAGAGAGAGGGGGAGATTGAGAGGGGGAGAGAGTAAGTGAGAGAGAGGGAGTGAGAGGGGAGGGGGGAGAGAGTGGACGGGGGGCGAGAGCGGGCAGAGAGAGAGGTGGGAGAGAGAGAGAAGCGGGGAGAGAAAATGGTGGCGGGGAGAGAGATCTCGGCGAGAGAGAGAGGTGGGGGAGAGAGAGAGGTGAGTGAGAGAGAGGTGGGGGCGAGAGAAGTGGGGGAAAGAGAGAGAGGAGAAGAGAGAGAGGAGGAAAGAGAGAGATGGGAAGAGAGAGAAAGGCTGCGAGAAGGAGGGCGAAAGAGGGGAGTAGGGCCAACGGAGAGGAGTCAAGGGAGAGCGCGGAGAGAGGAGGGGGAGAGAGAGGGGGAGAGAGAGATGGGGAGAGGGGGAGAGAGAGATTGGGAGAGAGAGGGGGAGAGAGAACGGGGAAAGAGAGAGCGGGGATAGAGAGCGGGGAGAGAGAGATGGGGGAGAGATGGGAGAGAGAGATGGGGAGAGAGATGGGGAGAGAGAGGGGGAGATAGAGCGCGGAGAGAGAGAGGGAGAGAGAGGGGGCAAGTTATGTGGAGAGAGAGAGGTGAGTGAAATTGGCAGAGGGGGGGAGAAAGAGAGGGGAAGGGAGAGGGGGGAGAGCGAGCGGGAAAGCGAGGGGCGAGAGAGGGGGACGAGCGAGAGGGAGAGACAGAGAGGGTGTGAGAGAGGGAAGGGAGAGGGGGAGAGAGAGAGGCGAGAGAGGGGGGAGAGTGGGGAGATAGAGTGGGAGATTGTGTGGGGGGGCGACAGTGGGTGTAGAGAGTGTGGGGAGAGGGGGAGAGAGGGGGTAAGGAGTGGGAGAGAGAGAGACGGAGTGAGTGAGAGGGGGGGAGAGTGAGGTGACAGAGTGGGGGGTCGAAAGAGGGGGCGAGAGAGGGGGAGAGAGGAAGGGGAAAGAGGGAGGGGGAGAGAGATAGGGGGACAGTGGGAGGGGACAGGGAGGGGGAGAGACAGGGGCAGAGAGAGAGTGTGGGGAGAGAGATGGGGAGACAGAGGGGGGAGAGAGAGGGGGAGAAAGAGAAAGGTGAGAGAGTGAGTCAAGAGAGGGGACAAGAGATGGGGAAAGAGAGAGAGGGAGAGAGAGAGAGGGAGAGAGCGAGGGGGCAGCGAGAGAGAGAGGGTGGCGAGAGAGGGGTGGGAGAAAGGGGGAGAGGAAAGACAGAGGGGGTAGACAGAGAGCGGGGGAGAGAGTGGTTAAGAGAGGGGGGAGATGGAGATAGAAGAGACGGAGTGAGGTGAGAGAAAAGATGAAGAGGGGAGAGAGAGTGGAGAGAGAGGAGAGAGAGACGGGGGTAGAGAGACAGGGGTAGAGAGAGGGCAATATTGAGAAGGATAAAGAGAGAGGGTGGAGAGAGAAAAGGGCGGGGGGGGGCGAGTGAGGGGGACAGAGGGAGTGGGAGAGAGTGAGGGAGAGAGAGTGAGGGGGAAAGAGAGAGGGGAGAGAGAGGAGAGAGAGGGAGAGAGAGGGGGTGAGAGAGAGAGAGGTGGGGGAGATAGAGAGGTAAGTGAGAGAGAGGTGGGGAGAGAGAGAGAGGGGAAGAACGAGCCAGCGAAGAGAGAGGGGAAGAGAGAGAGGGGGAAAGATAAGGGGAGAGATAAGGGGGAGTGAAAATGGGGAGAGATTGGTGGAGAGATTGGGGAGAGATTGGGTGAGAGATTGGGGGAGAGACTGGGGGAGAGATAGGGGAGAGGTACCGGGAGAGATAGGGGAGAGAGAAGGGAAAAGAGAAGGGGAAAGAGAAGTGGAAAGAGAAGAGAAAAGATAGGGGAGAAAGAGTGATTAGAGAGAGATGGATAAGAGAGAGAGAACTGGAGAGCAAGGGGTCGAGTGCAGGGGTCGAGAGAGGGGGTCGAGAGAGGGGAGTCGAGTGAGGGCTTTCGAAGGGAGTGGTTGTGAGAGGTGTGTTGAGAGAGGGGGTACAGTGAGGGAGTCGAGAGAAGTGGGTTGAGAGAGGGGGGTCGAGAGAGTGGGTCGAGAGAGGGAGAGTGAGGGGAGGGGGAGAGGGAGGGGTGAGAGCGCAGGGGAGAGAGAGTGGAGAGAGAGAGTGGGGAGAGAGGGGGCAGAGAGGGGGCAGAGATGGGGAGAAAATGAGAGAGAGTGGAGAGAGAGTGAACGATGAGAGATGGGGTGAGCGAGGTGCGAGCAAGAGAGACGGGCGAGAGAGGGCGCGAGCGAGAGGCAGCGAGAGGTGCAAGTGTGAGTGAGTGAGTGAGGGGACGGAAATGAGAGAGTCTGAGAAATCGAGAGAGTGCGATAAGGGAACGAGTGAGAAAGAGAGAGAGAGAAAGATAGAAAGAGGGGGGGAGCGAGATAGGGAGGGATACACGGTGAGCTGGAGAGAAAGGGACATGAGCAAGAGTCACGCGAGGGGGGTAGAGAGAGAGTCAGGTGTGAGAAAGTTATGAGGTGGAGAGTGAGTGAGTGGGTAAGAGAGTGAGTGAGGGGAAGAGAGATAGAAAGAGAAGGTGAGAGAGGGGCTGAGAGAGAGAATGAGAGTGAGAGGGTGAGGGTGAGAGATAGAGAGGGAGGGAGTGAGAGAGGGGATCGAGAAAAAGAGGCAGAGAGTCTGAGAGAGAGAGAGATGTCTCAGGGAGGACCAGTACAGCAGAGGTGAGAGCAGGACCCTTACAAGATGGTGGGAATCGAGCCGAGAATGTAGCTGTTCCTTGCCCAGCTCTGTGTCTATGTCCTGTCTTCCGGGTCTGAATACAGAAGGTCACTAACCCCTCCCTGTGCTGTTTCCTGTGAGTAATCTTACCGGCTGCAGGATTTACTGAAGGCTCCAGATCTCCCTCTCCGTCTATCTCTGGCTGACCAAGCGTCTTTGATGCGGTTATGGATGAGACAGGAGTTAGGTATTCGGCTGAGACAGGAACATCCTGATTACCTGCAGGAGACCGGGAAACAGACAGAATGGGAAATTAAACTGATGCAGTGAGGTTTACACATGGAGAATGGCCCTCAGTCCCACAGAGATCTGGAAAATCCCAGTCTCCATCCCTGGCCTGTGCTGCTGTGTCTCTCTGGAATGGGGAATTCCATTGGCTCAGGAACTGGAATAGCTGCAAGAGTGAGAGACGCTGACAGAGGCAGCAATTAGACCCACACAGTGAGGGATATCACATGGAGGGATACTGCGTGATATCACCAGAGTGCTGGAAGGTATCAGGATCACACAATGGTCATGATGAAAGGGTTGTGATTCATGGTGCACGGGGATCAGTACTCACTGACAGATGAGCTACGAGTGGGACAGGTGATGACCTCGTGCTATTCTCACCTGACTGTTCATCCTGTTGATAATTCCGGTATCCAATCTAACCCATCTAACTGCTTAATATCCATTTAGGAAGGAAATCTATTATAGACAGCGGGTCTGGCCTACACATGATCCAGACCCAGAGGGATTGGGTTAACTCTAAACTGATCTCTGTAATGATCCAGCAAGGCACTCAGCTCAAGGGCAGCTCGGGGTGGGTATGCGATGCTGGCCAGCCAGAGACAGCAACATCCCATGAGTGAATTAAACAAAACCCTGCTGGGAGCAGTGTCCTGGCCAATCATGTCGGTAGGCTTATGGGCAGGACTTTAAACTGACAGAGAGGATGCAGGGCCAGGGTTCAGGTGAAAGTAGCTTTCCAAATCCAAACAGAAATGGCAATGTAGCTGAAGACAAGCAGAAAGAAACAGGAAGAGACAGAGTTTAACTGAAACTGTACATCAGTGAATTGGACTGTAACAAGAAATTGTGGAAAGAGTCCATCGTAATGTTCTTTTTTTGGACTGGATAAAGTGTCTGCAATAAGGTGGATTGACTGTGGCACAGAGATAAATGAGATTTAGTGGTGACAGGGTGAACAAAAGGTGGAACATGAATATTGTATTGTACACCTCCTTGGGGGGTCTCAGGGAGTGCAGGATGGGTAACCCTGACAGTAATGGGTAACAAAGGCATTACAGAGAAAGCATTTGGCCTCAGATTATACAGCTGAATCTGTCTGACTGCAGATTCTGGGTAACACGTGTCAAAAACACAAGCAGGAGAACAGTTTAGAGGCGGCTGAACAGCATTTCATTGTTCAGCCCTGTTACACATTCCAATGTATTCCTGTGTAATGCAAAGGCACTGTGATCATTTTCGGAGACTTCAGTCTTTGTGTAATCTGGGACAGTCACATCGGCAAAAGTGATGTTCTCCGAACTCCTCTTTGAATGTTTTTGTCGGTGTTTCTTTGAAAAACACGTTGTGCAAACGGCCAGGGAGGTGACTATCTCAGATCGACCGTTGGGTGATGACGCTGAGTGAAGGAGTATTGTCACACCAAGATATTCTCTGAGAAATTGTAGTGTAGTGGAATTCAGCGAGATGATGGATTTTTAAAATGACCATAAAGCACACCCTACAATCACAACCAAAGGCATTGACATGTGTTTGAGAGGAGAACTGACCAAGGTAAACAGGGGAAACTGTAAAGTGTATGGCTGGTAATGGACAGTACAAAACATTTACAGTCATAGAGACGTACAGCACAGAAACAGACCCTTGGTCCAACTCATCCACGCCACCCACATATCCTAACATAATCTCGTCACATTTGCCAGCACTTGGCCCAAATCCCTCTCAACCCTTTCTGTTCAGATTCCCATCCAGAATGCCTTTTAAATGCAGTAATTGTACCAGTCTCCACCACTTCATCTGGCAGGTCATTCCATACACGCAACACCTTCCACATCAAAACGTTGTCCCTTACATTCCTTTTTTATCTTTCCCTTCTCATCCTGAACCTAGGCCCTCCAGTTCTGGACTACCCCACCCCAGGGAAAATACCTTGTCTTTTAAACCTAACCATGCCTCTCATGGCTTTATAAACCTCCATATGGTTTACCCCTCGGCATCAGACATTCCAGGGAAAACATCCCCAGCCCATTTAATCTCTCCCTTTAGCTCAAATCCTCCAATCCTGTCAGCGTATTTTTGTAAATCTTTTCTGAACCCTTTCAATTTACACAACATAATTCCAATAGGGAGGAGACAAGAATTGCACGCAATATGCCAAACCTGGCTGATGAAATGTCCTGTACAGCCACAACATGACCTCTCAACTCCTCTACTCAATGTCCTTATCAGTAAACACAAGCATACCAAACACCTTCTTCACCATCCTATCGATCCACAATTCTCCTTTCAAGGAACAATGAACCTGCACTCCAAGGTCTCTTTGTTCAGAAACACTCCCTGGGACCTTAACATTAAGTGTATCAGTCCTGCGAAGAGTTGCTTTTCCAAAATGAAGCACCTCACATTTATCTATATTAAACTCCATCTCCCACTCCTCAGCCCATTGGCCCATCAGTTCACCATCCCGTTGTGATGTGAAGTAACATTCTTCACTGTCCACTACACTTCCAATTTTGGTATCATCTGCAAACTTACTAACTATACCTGCTGTGTTCACATCCAAATCATTTATATCATTAATGGAAAGTAGTGGACGCAGCACCGATCCTTGTGGCACTCCACTGGTCACAGGTCTCCAGTCTGAATAAACAACCCTCCACAACCACCCTCAGTCTTCTACCTTCCTGCCAGTTCTGTATCCAAATGGCTGGTTTTCCCTGTATTCCATGAGATCTATCCTTGCTCTCAAATCTCCCATGTGGAAACATTTTGAACACCTTACTGAAGTCTATATCACTCACATCCACCGCGCTGCCCTCATCAATCCTTTTGTTACTTCTTAAAAAAACTCAATGTCTTGAAAAATGATTTCCCACGCCCAAAGCAATGCTGACTATCCCCAGTTAGATATTGCCTTTCTAAACACATGTAATTCCCGTCCCTCATGTATCCGTCTCTCAATGTGCCCACGAGTGACGTCAGGCGAACCAGTCTGTAGTTCCCTGGCTTGTCCTTACCACCCTTCTTAAACAGTGGCACCATGTTAGCCCAACCTCCAGTCTTCTGGTACCTCACCTGTGACTGTCGATGATACAAATATTTCAGCATGGGGCCCAGCAATCACTTCTCTAGCTTCCCACAGAGATCGAGAGTACACCTGATAAGGTCCTGGGGATTTATCCACATTTAACCATTTCAAGATATCCAGCACCTCCTCCTCGGTATATCTGGACATTTTTCAAGATGACATAATCTATTGTCCAATGCTATTTCCCAAACCATTATTCTATTCTTTAACTCCCTGGTCTTTCTCTGCAGGAAATACTTGTTCAGTTTCTCCCCCATCTCCTGCAGCTCCACTTGCAGGCTGCCATGATCTTTGGTGGCCTTATCCACTCCCCAGTGACCCTTTTATCCTTTATGGATTTATAAAAAAAACATTTTGGATTCTTCTTAACCTATTTGCAAAACAATCTCATGTCCCCTTTTTTCCCTCCTGATTTCCCTGTATCCCTACACAACACTGCAATCAGCCCCTCGCTGACTAATCGCAAACCAACACTGCACTCACCCCCTCCCTGACTGATCCCTACCCAACACTGCAATCTCCCCCTCCTTGACTAATCCCTACACAACACTGCAATCTCCCCCTTCCTTAGTGATACATTCACAACTCTGCACTCACCACTCCCCGCCCCCCCCCCACAAGAATGTTAGATCGCTTGGAATCCAGGGGGCATTGGCAAACTGGGTACACAATTGGCTTGATGGTAGGACGCAGAGGGTAACAGTCTGACTGGAGTCCTGTCGCTAGTGGTGTGCCTCAGCGGTCATAGAATCATAGACTCCCTCCTCTGTGGAAACAGGCCCTTCGGCCCAAATGGTCTACTGGCCCTCTGAAGATTATTCCACCCAAACCCATTCCCCTAACCTGTTACACTACATTTACCCCTGACTAACGCAACTTACTTACACATCCATGAACATTATAGGCAATTGAGCATGGGCAATTTACCTGACCTGCATATCTTTGGACTGTGGGAAGAATCCGATGCATCCAGACGAAACCCACGCAGACATGGGGAGAACGTACAAACTCAGTTGGTGTGGCATGGTGGCTCAGTGGTTGGCACTACTGCCTCACAGTGCCAGGGACCTGGGTTCGACCCCAGCCCCCGGTGACTGTCTGTGTGGAGTTTTCTCATTCTCCCTATGTCTGCGTGGGTTTCCTCCGGGTGCTCTGGTTTCCTCCCACAATCCAAAAATGTGCAGGTTGGATGAATTGGCCGTGCTTAATTGTCCATAGTGCTAGGTGCATTCGTCCAGGGTAAATATTGGGCATGGAGAATGGCTCTGGGTGGGTTACTCTTCGGCAGGTCGGTGTGGACTTGTTGGGCCAAATGGCCTGTTTCCATACTGTAGGAAATCTAACCTTAACAGGATCTAACCCACACAGACCATCCTGCGAGGTTACAATTGTCCGCAGATCCACGGTGCTGTGAGGCAACAGTGCGAACCACTGAGCCATTGTGCTGTTGAGCTGGTCAGTGCTAGGCCCATTGCTGTTTGTTATCTTGATCAATGATTTGGATCAGGATGTTTTAGGCATGATTAGTACGTTTGCAGATTACACGAAAATAAGTGAGGGAGTTTCTCAACACTGCAGTCGCCCCTTCCTGACTGATCCAGCCCCAACACTGCAATCTACCCCTCTCTGAATAATCCCTACTCAACACTGCACTCACCCCATCCCTGACTGATCCCTATCCAACACTGCAATCTCCCCCTCCCTGACTGATCCCTATCCAACACTGCAATCTCCCCCTCCCTGACTGATCCCTACACAAGGAAAAAAGAATAACTAAAGAGAAAATAGGACCCTTCAAGGACCAAAGTGGACATGGGTGTGCAGAATCACAGGAATTATTTCTCCTCAGTGTTGACCTTGGAGAAGGACATGAAGGCTTGGGAACTTGGGAAAGTTAGTGATGATCTCTTGGGATCAGACCATATCACAGGAGAGGATGTGTTGAATGCATTAGAATGTATGAGGGTGGATAAATCTCCTGGACATGACCAAACATATCCAACAGCACTTCAAGAGGCGCTGGAAGTACTTGTGGAGTCCCTGGTGATCTTTTTGCCTCACTGTTAGCCACAGGTGAGGTCCCGGAAGACTGGAGGACAGCATATGTTGCGCCTTTATTCAAGAATGGCTGCAAAGATAAACCTGGTAACTATAGATCCGTAAACCTAACATCCATGGTAAGTCAGTTACTTGAGAAGATGCTGAGATATTAGATAGACATGCATTTGGAAATACAACATTTGATTGGGAGTAGTCAGCATGCCTCACAAATTTGTCAGCGTTCTTTATTGAAGTGATCAGGAAGTTTGACGAGGGCAAGCCAGTACATGTAGACTTTACAAATTTCAGGAAGGCCTTTGATAAGATTCCACATGGTACCTTGCTCTGGAAGGTCAGATTGCATGGAATCCAGGGGCCGTTGGCAAGCTGAGTACACAATTGGCTTGATGGTAGGAAGCAGAGTGTAACAGTCAGACTGGAGGCCTGTGACTCGTGGTGTGCCTCAGCGGTCATAGAATCATAGAATCCCTCCTCTTTGGAAACAGGCACTTCAGCCCAACAAGTCTACTGGCCCTCTGAATATTATTTCACTCAAACCCACCCCCCTACTTTATTACTCTACATTAACCACTGACTAACGAAACTTACTTACACATCTATGAACATTCTCGGCAATGGAGCATTGCCAATTTATTTGACTTGCAGAGCTTTGGATTGTGGGAGGAAACCGTTGCACCCAGAGGAAACCCACGCAGACATGGGGAGAACGTACAAACTCAGTTGGTATGGCATGTTGGCTCAGTGGTTGGCACTGCTGCCTCACAGCGCCAGGGACGTGGGTTCGACCCCAGCCTTGGGTGACTGTGTGGAGTTTACACATTCTCCCTGTGTCTGCGTGGGTTTCCTTTGGGTGGTCCGGTTTCCTCCCCATTCCAAAAATGCGCAGGTCAGAAGAATTGGCCAGGCTAAATTGTCCATATTGCTAGGTGCATTTGTTAAGGTTAAGTGTTGGGTAGGGAGAATGGCTCTGGGTGGGTTACTCTTCAGCAGATCGGAGTGGTTTGTTGGGCCAAATGGCCTGTCTCCATACTGTAGGAAATCAAATCCTAACAGGATCTAACCCACACAGAGCATCCTGTGAGGTTGGAATTGAACCCAGATCCACAGTGCTGTAAGGCAGTAGTGTTAACCACTGAGCCATTGTGCCACTGAGCTGGTCAGTGCGAGGCCCATTGCTGTTTGTTATCTTGATCAATGATTTGGATGAGGATGTTTAAGGCATGATTAGTAAGTTTGCAGATTATACTAAAATAAGTGAGGAAGGTTCTCAGCAATTGCAACAGGGCCTTGATCAGCTGGGGAATTGGGCTGAGAAATGGCAAATGGAGTTTGATACAGACAAGAGCGAGATCTTGCACTTTGGAAAGTCACATCAAGACAGGGGTTTCATTGTGAATGGTAGGTCCTGAAGGAGTGTAGTGGAACAGAGGGACCTTGGATTCCAGGAGCTCGGCTCTCTGAACTCAGGGAGACAGGGCAGTGAAGAAGGCTTTTGGCACACTGGGCCCTTCACCAGTCAGGGCATGGAATATCGAAGTTGGGAAGTTCTGTTCTAGTTGTACAGGATGTTGGTGAGGCGGCACTTCGAATATTGTGTCAGTTTTACCCACCTTGCTATACAAAGGATGTTATTAAACTGGAAAGAGTACAGAAGATACTTACAAGGATGTTGCCAGAACTCAACTAGACAAATATAGATAGAGGTTGGACAAGCAAGGACATTTTCTTTAGTGTGTAGGAATCTGAGGGGTGTCCTTATAGAGGTGTATAAGATCATGGAGGCATAGATAGGGTGAATGCACTCAGTCTTTATCCAAGGCTTGGGGAATCAAGGACGAAAGGGTATCAGTTTAAGGTGAAAGGGGAAGCTTAAAAGGGAACCTGAGGGACAATGCTGTTACGCAAAGGGTGGTACACTTACGGAATGAACTACCAGTGCAAGTGGTGGAGGAGGATACATTTAATAACATTTTAAATGCACTTGGACAAATACATGGAGAGGAACGTATTGGAAGGATATGGGCCAAGTGCTGGGAAACGGGGTTAGTGTGGAGGGACCAGTTTGGACCAAAAAGCCTGTGTCCATGCTGTAGAACTCTATGACTCTATGAATATACCCAGGTGTCCCATAATACAGAAGCGACCAAAGCAATAGGAACACGAGCCGGTACAAATGTGAAACAGTCCTGCAGAATTTGGCAGGAAGCCAGCCTAGCCTTGCAATGAAGGATTTCTGGCACAGGAGTTGTGGTGAGAAGCCCATAGAGAACTGGGGAAGGAAGCTGGAAAACTCACTCCACTGCCGATAGCCTGGAGGACCCCCAGCTGGGATAGGGCAGCTGGGATCCGGTCACCCCAGGGAAACCTACAGTCTGTGATCGAGCTCGGTCTCCAACAAATAAGCAGGACAGAAGGTTGCAGGAAAATCTAAAGCACATGGGACTACTCCAGTTACAATTGGGAAGAGTCCAATCCAGTGAAAGGACGGTCTCTGGGAATGGGGAGACTGCCTCAGGTTACATTGACAATCTGGAAGGACAGTGTATGAGCTCCAAGCAGCTGCATGGGTCCCGTACACCTGCAACACGGAGCAACACACATCAGGCCCTAGTGGGAGTGCCAGGAGCAAATACAATCCCGAGGGAACTAGGACCCCTCCCAGAATGGGATAATTTGTGGCTTTGAGGTTCTTCCTTCCCAGGGAGATAATGACAGGCCCCACACTGACACCTCCACACCCGCTCACAGATGGGGTCTCCCACTGCCTGTCTCCCAGGTAACTGCACCTTTTGCCCCCAGCCCTGAGCCACAGCCGAACTCAGATTCCATGAATCATGTGGTTCCCCAGTGTAAAGCAGCTTATGGTCTCACTCCGTACACAACAGCCATTCCAGGCACCCAGCTGGTGGGCAGCACCAAAAAGATCCCGGCTCTGGCCCAGATACTGACTGACAGTCTGTCATACACAGAGTGGACGCTGAGGAGCAAACCAAATGAATCGCCATGTGCCTTAGTCCAGCAGGCCATTCAGCCCGCCCTGAGGGCCAACGCTAGGGAGGGGTATCCTTGATAAGATGAAGGCAGCGATCCTCACTGCTCGAGGGCAGGATAAGGCAGATCCTGCAGAGGCGCTACATAACTGTAGAACAACAATCAGGGGAATGCTCCTCCCCTCCCCCCGTCAGCTTCACCCGGAGACTCTGGGTCCAATTTGTCTGGATTTTGGGGGATATGACCTGCACCTCTCTTAGCGATGAGAAACTGGGCCCGACCCTTTGTCTCCCATGTCTCAGAAAGGAGGAGGGACACCTGGGATTCGACCCCTCAATCGCCCCCGTAATGAGGCTTGGGCTCTCTGCTAATTAATTGCTGAATACGAAATAGACTTTAGGGATTTCCACATTGTGTTACAGGAGCTCAGGGATCAGAAGCGATTGGTAGGGTTTCCCCGAGAATGGGTGCATGGTAGTAGGATATCAAGCACCCTGCCCGGACTCAGGGTCATTTTCAGACAGCGATATCCCGGGAAGCCCACCAGGGCGAATTCCTCAGAAACAAAATTAAAAACGGGCTGTGACCAGGAGGGAAGGCTCCTCCCCCAGCTTGTCCCACACATACCAGGCTCTCACAATGAACGAGTCATGAAACTCACAGGGAATTCCTTGTTCACGAACATTTATCACAAACTGACACTAGTCATAATGAATATATCAGGGATACAGTCATTAGAGTGGTGTCCTTCCCCATTAAGATAATCATGTTCCCACCAGACCCACAGGATAATGGGACAAAGGACAGGGAAATTTGAGGGAAAACACAGAACCCAGAAAAGTAATTAACAGACAAAAGAAAAGGGATCTCCTTAATGATTTAGCCACAGTATACTAGTCAATTCCCAGGGTAGGAGTGTTACCAGTCAGTACGTTGACTTGGCTAATTTGGAGAATAAACTCAAGATCCTGACCCAACAACTCTATAATGAGCCTGAGAAAGACTGAACACAGAAAACCCAGGGGAGACCATGGCACAACTCGTGGAGAATCAGGCTAACCATCACTTCGTGACCAAACTGGAGGCTCACGCCAACACGATTAACCAGATCATCCAGGGCCCAATCAGAGATTACGGTGAGCAGTAAAACCACACCCTGTGCAGTAATGGGATGATGGAACAGCTGAGGGAGGAGCTCAGGCAGGCCAGCCAAGGGAAAGTCCCATCCCGGGTTAGTGACAAACAGCATAAATATTTGTTCCAGAAGAACACCCGCACCAACGTCTCTCACTGTCAGTGACAGCAGCTCACCAAGGGCTGGATTAATAACAGCTGTAAGGGCACTCTCGGTGGGACACCTGGGCTTGGTATGAGGGATTCCACTTAACACAAGTGACCAAAGGTAGGATGAAGTCCAAATTATCGGAGTTGTGTCAAAAAAGGTATTTGGATGGGCAACCATGATTACCTCCCACTTACTGTGGAGATAGAGGGAACATTGACCGGGGCCATACTTAAGTAAATGGGAAGGGAAAGGTCATACCATGACATTCCCTTAGCCTGTTATCCAAGAATTCAGCTCCTCTCACATCGGCTGTGGTCCTAACCGCATTCACCTTGATATATCTCGGGATACCGGTGGTTAGGATTGCAGGCTGCAACAGATGGTTACGATCATGGTGAATAATGCCTGGACACCCCCCCCCCCCCCCCCCAGGGGCTGGAAGGTAGATGGAATTCCCCGGGTGATCACCTCAGTTTCATTCATTTGCAGTGTCTGAGTGTTCCTGGCTGGGCCAGTACTGAATTCCTGCCCATAGTTGCCATTACGACAGATTGGCAACATTAAATTGCCCTTTGTTTCAAGGGATATTCGGGGTCGCTGGAATAGCCATAGGAAATGCAGGGTTTCAGGGATATCATTGGGGGAGTGGGTCTGAGCTGGATTCTCCTCAGAGGATCATTGTGGACTCAATGGGCCGAACGGTCTGATTCCGTTCTGTGAAGATTTTATGATATCACTTATCAGCTATAAGACTTAGGGTGTAGGTTTGCTCGCTGATAGGTTTGATATCCAGACGTTTCGTTACCTGGCTGGGTAGCATCATCAGTGGCGACCTCCAAGTGAAGCTATAAGACCATCAGTTTGGAAAACGTACACAATGGCTTTTGCACAGACAGCTGGCTACTCTGACAACAAGCATAACCAGCTTTTAAAATTAGGTTTGTAATTTATTGCATAAGCTTCTTTTCTTTCCAGTCAAGTGGATGAGTTGGGGGAAATGTCATAACCTCCTGGCTAAAATACAGATAGACAGCCAAGGTTTATTGGCCAAGGAAATCTCCCAAATCACAAAACCTGCACACCAGGCACAGCACAAACACAGCATAATGTAAAAGGCAACAGTTATTCTGGACGGACGTATCCAGCAAACAAATGAGGGCCCAGACAGGAAAGCACCGGGTCCTGCTACACAAAGAAACTAACAGTAACAAACCATCCAAATGATTGGCAATGCTTCAAACTATTAACGGATTCTTCTAATTGGCCAGAACGATAGAAAGTTCCTGAAAACCATCCAGAAATGTACAAAAACAAGATTCATCTGCAGACTGATTGCCTGAATCTCTGGAGGCCTTCTGAGGAGACCAGCATGGCAAGAGACAGAGACCATCTGACCATCCAGAGAGAGAGAGGGCGAGAGAAAACCGTTTCGCAGACCCAGAAGCAGAACCAGAGAGAGAGAGAGAGAGAGAGAGAGAGAGACAGGCTGAAGCAAAACCCGGGGGCATGGGAGAGAGGGAATGTGAAAATCAATTGAGAGAGAGAGTTGGAACCAACTGGAATAACAAGTGTCACCCCTTCAGTCTGTCCATGTTTTAACTCCTCAGTCTTAGTCTGACTTCCCCTTCTCTCCCTCTGTCTGTCCCCCCTCTCTCTGTCCTTCTGTCTGTCTGTCTCTCTCTCACATACACACTCTTGCTCTCACTCTCTCCCTCTCCCTGTCTCTCTCTGCCCATCTTTCTCCCATTCCCCTTCCACATCCCCACTCCCTCCATCTCTCTGTCTCTTTTTCTCACCCTCCCTTTCTGTTTTTCGCTATTGCAGACCTGAAAGATCTCACCCAATTTTGTACCCCCTCAAAAATACTAAGCCCTTCATTTTCATTGTCCTCCCAAATTTATCCCCTTTCCCAAATATCTTCCCTCCCAAATAATTGCCTCACCAAATTAGCTCCCCTCAAATATTTTGCAGTCCCCCCAACATTGCTGTGAGCCGCACTCCCTGGGGCAGAGGGAAATGCGTGGAAAAGTGTGGAGCTGGAAAAGCCCAGCAGGTCAGGCCTGAACCGTCGACTCTCCTGACTGACCCGCTGTGCTTCCCCTGCTCCACACTTTGTAACACTGACTTTCCAGTATCTGCAGTCCTCACTTTCTCACGCAGGTAAATGGGTCTGGGTTGACGGACTGGCCTGTGGCTGTTTTAATGCACAGGAAGATCCCAGTCCCAGAATTATAGAAGGCTTGTATCACAGATGGAGTCCTTTCTGCCCATTACCCCCCTCCCCTATTAAATGATCTTGGTCCTGTTCAGGATCCTCAGGATTGTCCCCTGAATGGCCTCACTGACTATCCTTTCTGTGGAGACCACTTCTCCGTGTTGTGGTTCTGTTCGCTGAGCTGGGAATTTGTGTTACAGACGTTTCGTCCCCTGTCTAGGTGACATCCTCAGTGTTTGGGAGCCTCCTGTGAAGCGTTTCTGTGATGTTTCCTCCAACATTTATAGTGGGTTATCTCTGCTGCTTCCGGTTGTCAGTTCCAGCTGTCCGCTGCAGTGGCCGGTATATTGAGTCCAGATCGATGTGACAGGGGACGAAACGTCTGCAACATAAATTCCCAGCTCGGCGAACTGAACCACAACAACGAGCATCCGAGCTACAAATCTCACAAACTTTGAACACCTCTTCTCCATCCTGTCTCAGACTTTGTGTCTCATGCTGTCCCTCCCTCAATCTCTCTGTCTCTCACAGCAGCCTCTGCTTTCTCCACCAACCCCAAAACCCCATTAAACAGCCCCCCCATCTCTGGCTGCCCCACTCCCCCCTTGTCTCACAATCTCCCCCTTCCCATGTAGACCCACAGCTCCTGGGCTGGAGGATATAGTGCAGAGACTAACACACCTTTTGACTGACTGCTGTCATGCACAGAAAGATCCCACTCTGCAACTATTCCCCAGCCACGCACACTGTCCTTCTCCCTCCATATGTGTTCTTCTTCCTCTCCCTGTTTCTCACTGCCCATCTCTCTCCCTCCTCAATTTCTCCATCCCCACTGTCTCTATGTCTCTCTTTCTCTTTTTGTCACCCTCCCCTTCTCTTTTTCATCATTTTAGACTCAATGAGAAAAGTACTTTTATGTCCCTTACACTAACCCCCTCCCCATAGTAAAGGTAACATTTGGGAGAGACCAGGAAAAGGTTGATCACCGCATTAACTGTACAGCATCCAGTGACACAGAGACAAACTCTTCCCATGTCCCTTCCCCAGTTACTGGGACAGGGGTCGAGGGAGAGAAACTACAAGGGAGAAAGAGAGATGGGTAGACAGACAGTGAGAGGGTGGGAGAGAATAAGAGAAAGACGGGCAGGGAGAGGGTGGGAGAGAAAGTGAGAAGAACTGAAAAAGAGCAGGAGAGAGGCAGAGAGAGAAAGGGAGAGAGAGAGAGTAAAACCCCAGGAAGAGAAATACAATGTCAGACAGATACAAGGGGGAAAAGGGTAGGCAAAGACAGGGAAGGAAGGTCAGATAGACAGCAAGAGAGAATATCCAGGGAGAGATATAGGGTAGAGAGAGAGAGAGAGGAGTTGCAGCAGCAGCAGCAGAGAGCTGAGAGAGTGGTGTGGGGGGGAGGGGGTGCTGCTGTGATGCAACGAGAATGATTTACAGACAAGAAAGGCAAGATCCCACAGAGCTGAGAGAAAGATGCAGAGAGAGATGAGCAAGGTGTTGTTTTGTGGAAGATTGAATGATTAAACATTCCTGAAAAACATGATGGGGTGTGAAAGGGGCAGAGTGTTGGAGGAAGGGAATCTGCAGGGAAATGTCAACAGGGTAGAGATATGAAGGATGTTGTGAGATAGAGATTGAAGGAAAAATGTGGGAGAGACAGCTGGGAACACAGAAATATACATAAGAGCTCTCATGGGAGTAGGAAGCAGTGAGATCAGTGGGATCAGACTGTGCAGCTGCACTCTCTAGCATTTTGCGCCTTTGTCTCTCCTCAGTGTAAAGCTCACATCTTGTGGTAAAATTCCCACAGACAGCCTGAATCCCACACACGTGCTGATAGTGCAGCACTCCCTCAGTACTGACCATCTGTTTGTGTGGCACTCCGTCAGTACTGACACTCTGACAGTGTGGCACTCCCTCCATACTGACCCCTCTGACAGTACAGCGCTCACCCCGTAAGGACTTTCTGAGAATGTGGCACTCCCTCAGTAATTACCTTCTAGCATTGCAGCACTCCCTCAGTACTGACCCTCTGACAGTCTGGCAATCCCTCAGTACTGACCATCTGACAGTGCAGCACTCCCCGTGTGTGTGTGTGTGTGTGTGTGTGTGTGTGTGTGTGTGTGTGTGTGTGTGTGTGTGTGTGTGTGTGTGTGTGTTCACTCTCTCTGTTTCCAGCTCCTGTCTGATGATTACTCGTAGCAGAATAATTTGATTCTCTGTCTCTGTACTGTCCTGGTTTCAGCTCCCAAATCAAATGCTAAATCATTCACGATCCTATTGAATACCAGAGCATGCTCGAGGGGCTGAATGGTCTCCTCCTGCTCCTATTTCGGTTGGTCTTATGTCCTTAACACTATCTCCCAGCTCTTGGCCCTCACACTGGAGGTTATGACTCCACAAGGCCCTGATCTGTAGAGTGCTGCATTCTTCCGTGAGTCTCGGAGGGAACCAGCCTGATTTGGATTGGAGTTGCAGCCTCTCAGTGAGAAGTGAAATCTCCTCGAGGTTCCCCTCAATCTCTCACTGTAAGGTGGAGCAGACCAGACTCGGGGAAGCAAACAACAGGCCAGGTTTGCCCTGTCCTCCAGCTCCAGTTCAGAAGGTCACATGGGAGGGGCTTGTTTCCTTCATCAGCTTCTCGTGCTCTCCCTTCTGGGTTAGGGTGGGGGCCGAATGGCCTTGCTCCTGGCTCCTATTGAGGTGCAGGATGGCAAGGATTGGGTTATACAGGGCATGCCCCTGGAGTTAATTCAGTTAGCTCAGTTGGCTGGACAGTTGGTTTATAATGCAGAGTAAAACCAATAGCGTGTGTTCAATTCCCACACCAGCTGGGGTTACCCTGAAGGACTCTCCTTCCCAACCCCTCCCCTCAGCTGGGGCAGAGTGACCCTCTGATTAAATTCCCACCAGACACCGCTCTCTAATGCGGAGCTGTCCCATACTCTGGCAAGACTACGGTGACATTACATTGGTTTGTACCTGGGGCACTGTGTGCAGGCCTAGTCACTGCATTGCCAGAGGGATGTTAGTGTGTGGGGAAGGTTTACTGGATGAATCCCCACTGGAATGAACAGCACTCACTTTCCCCCAGTTAAGTCACTCTTGCAGATTTTGTGTCTTTGGAAACACAAGGACCAATTCACCTTAAACAGCAGCTGGATTTTATATCCATGGGCACCCAATAAGATTGGCTATTTTATACAAGCTGTCACACAAACACATACACACACAGACACAGGCACACTCTCACACATACATACACACAGGCAGAACTCTCTCTCACACACACATACGCACACAGACACACGCTCCCTCAAACACACATACACACACAGACACACTCTCCCTCAAACACACACAGACACACTCTCACAAACACATACACACACACACACAGGCATACTCTCACATACATACACACAGGCACAACTCTCTCTCTCACACATACACACAGACACACGCTCCCTCAAACACACATACACACACAGACACATGCTCCCTCAAACACACACACAGACATACTCTCACAAACACACACACACACAAAGGCATACTCTCACAAACATACACACAGGCACAACTCTCTCTCACACACATACACACACAGACACACGCTCCCTCAAACACACATACACAGACAGACACATGCTCCCTCAAACACACACAGGCACACTCTCACATGCATACACACAGGCACAACTCTCTCTCTCACACACATACACACAGACACACTCTCCCTCAAACACACACACACAGACCAACACTCCCTCACATACACATAAGCACAACACTCTCACACACACATATACACACACAGGCCACACTCTCTCTCTCACATACACTGATGCACTCTCTCGCACACACAAACACAGACACACACACAGACACAATCTCTGTCTCTTTCACACACATACAGACACACACTGTCTCTCACACATACACACAGACACACTATCTCACACACAGATGCACTCTCTCTTTCAGACACACACAGCCGCACTCACACACACACGCACACACACACACACAGGCACAATCTCTCTCACATGCACATACACACAGACACACTCTCTCTCTCACACACACATGGACACACAGGCTCTCACACACACACTCTCACACACAGACACTCTCTCTCACACACACTCTCACTCACACAAACACAGTCTCTTACACACAGACACACACACTCTCTCTCACCCATTCTCTCTCACACACTCTCTCACACACTGTCTCTTACACACAGACATACTCATTCTCTCACACACATGCACACAGATACACTCTCTCACACACACATACACCCTCTCTCACACACACACATACACACTTCTCACATACAGACACATTGTCACACACACACATAGACACACAGACACACTCTCTCACACACACATACACACAGATACACTCTCTCACATAAAAACATACTCTCTCACACACACACACACACACACACTTATACATTCTCTCTCACACACACCCTCACTCTAGCACACATGCACACACAGACACATACTCCCACATAAACACACACTTTTTCTCTCACGCACATACACATAGATACACAGAGATACACATGCATCCACTCTGTCACACACAAAAACACGGGCAGTGCCTCTCTCTCTCTCTCTCTCTCTCTCTCTCTCTCTCTCTCTCTCTCTCTCTCTCTCTCTCTCACACACACACACACACACACACACACACACACACACACACACACACACACACACAGCTGTCATGGTTGAGGTATTGCTGGAGAAATGATTTCTTTGAGGACTGAGCCCTGATCTCACATGATGACTGCTCCAGGGAGAGAGACAGCAGCTACAGATGGACTTGTTGGATCTTCCTGTGCACAACCTCTTGCATCGACAGCGTTAGTCTGTTTGGGTGCCTGCTTTTCTAAAACGTCTTCAAGCAACAAGTGACATTACATTGAGGAAAGTTTTCCCCCAAACCATGTTTCAGACACATTCTGCTGTTATTTTTCACTGATTGTTTAAAATGATCTGACTATTCTGAAATGGGGAGTGGCTTCCATTTCAAATTACAACACCAGATTGCCTCGGGGAATTGCATCTGTTCCTTTCTACACTCTGCACTCTTTACCGCCAGATAGTTCTCCCTCAGTACGTCAGAACGTGCTCCCTCAATACCTCAGATAATTCTCCCTCAGTACCTCAGAAAGTGCTCCCTCAATACCTAAGAAAGCACCTCTTTGTTGTGTGAAACATCCAAAACCCATCAGTCAGTAGCTCCACAAAACATTCACATCGTCAACATTTCAGAATGCAGCCCAGCTTCCCCCTCAGATTGTGTTCAAACCCCTTCAGACTGGAAGGACCCACATCCACCCCTGTCCAAGATTGGAGCCCAGGTCCCCAGAACATTACTTGTCTCTCTGGATTAATTCTAGAATTCCTACAGTGTAGAAGCAAGCCATTCCATCCATTGGCTCCACACTGACTGTCTGAACAGCATCCCACCCAGACTCACATCCTCTACTCTATCCCTGTAATGCTGCATTTCCCATGGCATCTTTGGGCGGTGGGAGGAAACTGGATCACCTGGAGGGAACCCGCACAGAGAATGTGTAAACTCCACACAGACAGTCACCGGGAGTTAGAATCAAACCACTGAGGCACCGTGCTGTCCTCTCTCCTTGGATGCCATCTCATCTAACCTTTTACTAAGCAGTCTCCCATGTGAAACCTTCTCATCTGTCTCATTGGTCATCCCTTCAAAAGCTCTATCAAGTTGGACACATCATTTCCAAACAAAGCCAAGCTGACTATCCCTAGTCAATTCTTGCTTTTCCAAATGCATGTAAGTTGTCTCTCAGAATGCCCTCCAACAGCTTACCCGCCACTGCCATCAGGCTCACAGCTCCATAGTTCAATGGCTGTTCCTTGTAGCCTTACTTCAATAATGGCCCATCATTAATCACCCTCCAGTCTTCAGGCACCTCACCCGTTGCGTCTGATCGGTCCATCTGACAAGGCCATCTCCATCCTTCTGTAATCTAAGGCTATCATCCTCAGTATTTATCACCCAACCAATCTTCATATCATTCATGAACCCACTGATTAACCCACCACCATTCAAATCTAAATCTTTTCTGTCAACCACATCAGTAAGACCACGATAGTGAGACATGAACTGACAGAGATTTCTAATTGGGCCATCACTGTCTGCTTCCTGCCACTCAGCATTCTGCTCCAAATTCCTTGGATCTTGAGTTCTTTATGTTCACTATCAGTTTCCAACATGGATCCTGATAAAAGCCTTACTGACCTCCAAGCAGATGACAGGAAAGCATTGCCCTTATTGACACACCTGGTCACCTCCTTAAAAAGTGCAATCCAATTGGTCAGACCTGACCCCTCCTTAACACCACCATTCTGACTGTTCTTCATGAACTCCAGTCTCTTTAAATGCTGATTAATTCTATCTCCCAAAATTGATTCCAACAGACGTCCCACCCACGATATTAGCCTGACTGGCCTGTAGCTGCCTGGTACATCTCATGCTCCTTCTTGAATAACAGTACCACATGGTCAGTCCGATGACACCTCTCCTGTGGACAGAGGGGATTTGAAAATGTTTGCAAGTGTACCTGCTACTTCCTCCATCACCTCATTCGGTAAACTGAGATACATTTCCACCGTCTTTGGAGATTTATCGGGTTTTAAGAAGGCCAGACCACTCAGAACCATCTCTCTCTCTATATGCTAATTCATTTAATTGTACCACAGTGCATCTCCACGATTTCATATCAAACCTGTCCCAATGAGCACTGACAAAATACATTCATTCACTGTAGCCTCTGGGTCCATGCACAAATTCTCACTGTGTTTCTCTCATTAGCAATTCACCCTTAATGTCACTGTAAGGTACATTCAGAATTCTATTTCCCCTCTTAGCACTCCTCTCTCCCAGGCAATTAGCCTGTGATACGATTTGGAGGAGTGTGGGCTGTCATTCTGGATGTGGATTGCATTCTGGATGTGCATTGGGAAGCTCAGAAATAAGGAACACACCCTTGCTGAGTGCTACATGTGGGGCAGTGGGATTCATTTGGGATGAGCACATGGAAGCTGAGGGACAAAACAAAAACTCGATCCCTGGGAAAAAAAAGAGTGTGGTACCTCTTCAGGTTCAATAACCAATTAAAGATGGTCTGTTTGAACATAGTCTCTGGAATCTGGACGTGGGAATCATTGATGAGCAGGGTATGTAGGAAGCAGGGGCAGACATATACTGAACAATTTCAGATATTCCTCTTAGACCAAAAGACATGGAAGCAGAAACTAGGTCTTTCAGCCCATCTGATAGTGTGGCACTCAGTCAGTACTGACTCTCTTACAATGCAGGTATCCCCCAGACTGATGCGCTGACAGTGCAGCACTCCCTCAGTACTGACCCCCTGACAGCGCAGCACTCCCTCAGTACTGACCCCCTGACAGCGCAGCACTCCCTCAGTACTGACCCCCTGACAGCGCAGCACTCCCTCTGTACTGACCCTCTGACATTGCAGCGCTCCCTCAGTAATGACCCACTGACATTGCAGCACTCCCTTAGTACTGACCCCTCTGACAGTGTGCCACTCCCTCAGTACTGACCCCTCTGACGGTGTGGCACTCCCTCAGTACTGACTCTCTGACATTACAACACTCCCTCAGTACTGACCATCTGACATTGCAGTGCTTCCTCCGTCCTGACCCTCAGAAAATGCTGCACTCCTTGCATACTGACCCACTGACAGTGCAGCACTCCTTCAGTACTGACCCCTGACAGCGCAGCACTCCCTCAGTACTGACCCCCTGACGGCGCAGCACTCCCCCTGTACTGACCCTCTGACAGTGCAGCACTCCCTCAGTAGTGACCCCCTGACAGTGCAGCCCTCCCTCAGTAATGACCATTTGACAGTGCAGCACTCCCTCAGTAATGACCTTCTGACAGTGCAGCCCTCCCTCAGACTGACCCCCAAACAGGGCATCACTCCTCAGTAGTGACCCCCGGACAGTCCAGCACTCCCTCAGTCATGACCATTTGACAGTGCAGCACTCCCTCAGTAATGACCCTCTGACAGTGCAGCACTCCCTCAGTAATAACCCCCTGACAGTGCTGCACTCCCTCAGTTCTGACCCTCTGAAATTGCAGTACTCCCTAAGTACTGACCCTCTGACATTGCAGCGTTCCCACAGGAATGACCCACTGACATTGCAGCACTCCCTCAGTACTGACCCCTCTGACAGTGTGCCACTCCCTCAGTACTGACCCCTCTGACGGTGTGGCACTCCCTCAGTACTGACTCTCTGTGATTACAACACTCCCTCAGTACTGACCCTCTGACATTGCAGCGTTCCCACAGTAATGACCCACTGACATTGCAGCACTCCCTCAGTACTGACCCCTCTGACAGTGTGCCACTCCCTCAGTACTGACCCCTCTGACGGTGTGGCACTCCCTCAGTACTGACTCTCTGAGATTACAACACTCCCTCAGTACTGACCATCTGACATTGCAGTGCTTCCTCCGTCCTGACCCCCAGACAATGCTGCACTCCTTGCATACTGACCCACTGACAGTGCAGCACTCCTTCAGTACTGAGCCCTCTGACACTGCAGCATTCCCTCAGTACTGACCCTCTGACATTGCGGAGCACCCTCAGTACTGACCCTCTGATTGTGGAACGCTCCCTCAGTACTGACCCTCTGAAAGCGCAGCACTCCCTCAGTACTGACCTTGTGACAGTGCAGCACTCCCTCAGTACTGACCCTCTGACAGTGCAGCACTCCCTCAGTGCAGACCTTCTGACAGTGCAGCACTCCCTTAGTGCTGACCCTCTGGCAGTGTAGCACTCCCTCAGCACTGACCCTCTGAGAGTGTCGCACTCCCTCTGTATTGACCCTTTGGCGGTGTAGCAATTCCTCAGCACTGACCCGCTGACAGTGTGACACTCCGTCAGTGCTGACCCTCTGAGAGTGTGACACTCCCTAAGTACTGACCGTCTGACATTGCAGCACACTCTCAGTTCTGACCCTCTGACCGTGCAGCACTCCCTCAATGTGACCCTCCGACAGTGCAGCACTCCCTCAGTACTGACCCTCTCGCAGTGTGACACTCCCCCAGTGCTGATACTCTGACAGTGTGGCACTCGCTCAGTCATGACCCCTCTGACAGAGCAACACTATCTCTGGACTGACCCTCTGACAGTGTGGCACTCCCACAGTGCTGAACCTGTGACATTGCAGTACTCCCTCAGTACTGACCCTCTGGCAGTGTAGCACTACCTCAGTATTGACCCTCTGGCAATGTGACAATCCCGCAGCACTGACCCTCTAACAGGGCAGCACTCCATCAGTACAGACACTCTCACAGTGCAGCACTCCCTCAGCACTGTCACTCTGAGAGTGTGGCACTCCATTCAGTACTGACCCTCTGACAGTGTGGCACTCCCTCAGTACTGACCCTCTGATAGTGCAGGACTCCTTCAGTACTGACAGTCTGACAGTGCAGAACTCCCTCATTACTGACTCTCTCACAGTGTGGCGCTCCCTCAATACTGTCACTCTGACAGTGCAGCACTCCCTCAATACTGTCACTCTGACAGTGCAGCACTCCCTCAATACTGACCCTCTGACAGTGCAGCACTCCCTCAATACTGTCAATCTGACAGTGCAGTACTCCCTCAATACTGTCACTCTGACACTGAGGCACTCACACAGTGCTGTCACTCTGACAGTGCAGCACTTCCTCAGCACTGACCCTCTGACAGTGTTGCATTCCCTCTGTACTGACCCTTTGGCAGTGTAGCACTCTCTCAGCACTGACCCGCTGACAGTGTAACACTCCCACAGTGCTGACCGTCTCAAAGTGTGGCACTCCCTAAGTACTGACCCTCTGACATTGCAGCACTCCGTCTGTACTGACCATCTGACAGTGCAGCACTCCCTCAATACTGTCACTCTGACACTGAGGTACTCCCACAGTGCTGACACTCTGACAGTGCAGCACTCCCTCAGCACTGACCCTCTGACAGTGTTGCACTCCCTCTCTACTGACCCTTTCGCAGTGTAGCACTCCCTCAGCATTGACCCGCTGACAGTGTGACACTCCCTCAGTGCTGACGCTCTGATAGTGTTACACTGCCTAAGTATTGACCCTCTGACATTGCAGCACTCCGTCTGTGCTGACCATCTGACAGTGCAGCACTCCCTCAGTACTGACCCTCTGAGAGTGCAGCACTCCCTCGGTGCTGACCCTCTGACAGTGTGACACTCCCACAGCACTGACTGCTCTGACAGTGTGGCACTCCCTCAGTATTGACCCTCTGGCAGTGCAGCACGCCCTCAGCACTGAACCTCCGACAGTGTGGCACTCTCTCAGTGTTGACCCCCTGACAGTGTGACACTCCCTCAGTACTGAACCGCTGACAGTGTGACACTCCCTCAGTGCTGATGCTCTGATAGTGTTACACTGCCTAAGTATTGACCCTCTGACATTGCAGCACTCCGTCTGTGCTGACCATCTGACAGTGCAGCACTCCCTCAGTACTGACCCTCTGAGAGTGCAGCACTCCCTCAGTGCTGACCCTCTGACAGTGTGACACTCCCACAGCACTGACTGCTCTGACAGTGTGGCACTCCCTCAGTACTGACCCTCTGGCAGTGCAGCACGCCGTCAGCACTGAACCTCCGACAGTGTGGCACTCCCTCAGTGTTGACCCGCTGACAGTGTAACACTTCCACAGTGCTGACCGTCTCAAAGTGTGGCACTCCCTAAGTACTGACCCTCTGACATTGCAGCACTCCGTCTGTACTGACCATCTGACAGTGCAGCACTCCCTCAATACTGTCACTCTGACACTGAGGTACTCCCACAGTGCTGACACTCTGGCAGTGCAGCACTCCCTCAGCACTGACCCTCTGGCAGTGCAGCACGCCCTCAGCACTGAACCTCCGACAGTGTGGCACTCCCTCAGTGTTGACCCCCTGACAGTGTGACACTCCCTCAGTACTGAACCGCTGACAGTGCCACACTGTCTCTGTACTGACCCTTTTGAACTGTAGCACACACTCAGCACTGACTGTTTGGAAGTGTAGCGCTCCCTCAGTCCTGATCTCTGACAGTGTGACAATCCCTTAGTACTGATGCTCTGACAGTGTGGCACTCGCTCAGAAATGACCCGTCTGACAGAGCAACACTATCTCAGTACTGACACTCTGACAGTGCTGCACTCCGTCAGTACTGACCCTCTGACAGTACAGAACTCCCTCAGCAATGAACCCTCTGACAGTGCCGCACCCCCTCAGTACTGACCCTCAAACATTGCAGCACTCCTTCAGTGCTGACCCTCTGATATTGCAGCACTCCCTCAGTGCTGACCCTCTGACAGTGCAGCACTTCCTCAGCACTGACCCTCTGACAGTGCCGCACTCCCTCTGCATTGACCCTTTGGCGGTGTTGAACACCCTCAGTACTAACCCTCTGACAGTGCAGCACTCCCTCAGTGCTGACCCTCTCACAGTGTGACGCTTCCAAAGTGGTGATACTCTGACAGTGTGGCACTCGCTCAGTAATGACCCCTCTGAGAGAGCAACACTATCTCACTACTGACTCTCTCAGACAGTGTGGCACTCCCTCAGTGCTGACCCTGTGACATTGCAGCACTCCCTCAGGACAGAGCGTTTCGCAGTGCAGCATTCCTTCAGTGCTTACCCTTTTATACTGCAGCACTCTCTCAGTACTGACCCTCTGACAGTGTTGCACTCCCTTATTACTGAACCTCCAGCAGTGTAGCACTCCCTCGGTACTGACCCTCTGACATTGCAGCACTCCCTCAGTACTGACTCTGACAGTGCAGCACTCGCTCAGTACTGACTCTCTGACAGTGCAGCACTCCCTCAGTACTGACTCTCTAACAGTGCAGCACTCCCTCAGTACTGATTCTCTGACAGTGCAGCACTCCCACAGTATTGACCCTCTGACATTGCAGCACTCCCTCTGTACTGACCCTCTGACATTGCAGCACTCCCTTAGTACTGACTCTCTGAGAGTGCAGCACTCCCTCGGTACTGACACTCTGACATTGCAGAACTCCTTCAGTGCTGACCCTCTGTCATTGCAGTACTCCCTCAGTGCTGACCCTCTGACAGTGCAGCAATCCCTCAGTCTTGACCCTCTGGCAGTGTGACAATCCCTCAGTACTGACCCTCTGACAGTGCAGCACTACCTCATTACTGACTCTCTGACAGTGCAACACTCCCTCAATACTGACCCCTCTGACAGTGCAGCACTCCCTCAGTACTGACAGTGCAGCACTTCCTCAATACTGTCACTCTGACAGTGTGGCACCCCATCAGTATTGACCCACTGACAGTTCAGCATGCCCTCAATACTGATCCTCAGCCAGTGCAGGACTCCCTCAGTCCTGACTCTCTCAAAGTTCTGCTCTCTCTCACTAATTACCCTCTGCATTTCAGCGCTTCCAACGTCCCGACCGTCTGACAATGCTGCACTCCCTCTACACTGACTCTCTGGCAATGCAGGAATCCCTCAGTACTGACCCTCTGACAGTGCATTACTCCCTCCGTACTGACCCTCTGACAGTGCAGCACTCCCTTAGTACTGACTGTCCGACAGTTCAGCACTCCCTCAGTACTGACCATCTGACAGTGCAGCACTCTCTCAGTACTGACCCTCTGACATTTCAGCGTTTCCTCCATCCCGACCCTCTGACAATGCTGCACTCCCTCAATACTGATTCTCTGGCAATGCAGCAGGCCCTCAGTGCTGACTGTCCAAAAGTGCAGTGATCTCTCATGACCGATTCATGACAGTGTGAACCTAATTCCCTACTGGCACTCTGACAGTGCAGCAGTCCCTGAATCCAGCTTTCCTGACAGTGCAGCATCCACTCAGTACTGACCCTCTGACAGCGTGACACTCCCGCACTACTGACCATCTGACAGTGCAGTACTCCCTCAGTACTCACCCTCTGACAGTGTGACACTCCCTCAGTACTGACACTCTGACAGTGCAGCAATCCCACAGTACTGATATTCTGATAGTGCAGAACTCCTTCAGTACTAACCTTCTGACTGTGCAGCACTCCCTCTATACTGACCCTCTGACAGTGTGACAAAACCCGAGGTACTGACTCTCTGAGAGTGCAGCACTCCATCAGTACCGACCCTCTAACATTGCAGCACTCCCTCAGTACTGACCCTCTGACATTACAGCACTCCCTCAGTGCTGACCCTCTGACAGTGCACCACTCCCTCAGTACTGACCCTCTGACATTGCAGCACTCCCTTAGTACTGACTGCCGGAGAGTGCAGCACTCCTTCAGTACTGACCCTCTGACAGTGCAGCACTCTCTCAGTACTGATCCTCTGACATTTCAGCGTTTCCTCCATCCCGACCCTCTGACAATGCTGCACTCCCTCAATACTGACTCTCTGGCAATGCAGCAGGCCCTCAGTACTGACTGTCCAACAGTGCAGTGATCGCTCATGACAGATTCATGACAGTGTGAACCTGACCCCGGACTGACACTCTGACAGTGCAGCAGTCCCTGAATCCAGCTTTCCTGACAGTGCAGCATCCACTCAGTACTGACTCTCTGACAGTGTGACACTCCCGCAGTACTGACCATCTGACCGTGCAGCACTCCCTCAGCACTGACCCTCTGGCAGTGCAGCACGCCCTCAGCACTGAACCTCCGACAGTGTGGCACTCCCTCAGTGTTGACCCCCTGACAGTGTGACACTCCCTCAGTACTGAACCGCTGACAGTGCCACACTGTCTCTGTACTGACCCTTTTGAACTGTAGCACACACTCAGCACTGACTGTTTGGAAGTGTAGCGCTCCCTCAGTCCTGATCTCTGACAGTGTGACAATCCCTTAGTACTGATGCTCTGACAGTGTGGCACTCGCTCAGAAATGACCCGTCTGACAGAGCAACACTATCTCAGTACTGACACTCTGACAGTGCTGCACTCCGTCAGTACTGACCCTCTGACAGTACAGAACTCCCTCAGCAATGAACCCTCTGACAGTGCCGCACCCCCTCAGTACTGACCCTCAAACATTGCAGCACTCCTTCAGTGCTGACCCTCTGATATTGCAGCACTCCCTCAGTGCTGACCCTCTGACAGTGCAGCACTTCCTCAGCACTGACCCTCTGACAGTGCCGCACTCCCTCTGCATTGACCCTTTGGCGGTGTTGAACACCCTCAGTACTAACCCTCTGACAGTGCAGCACTCCCTCAGTGCTGACCCTCTCACAGTGTGACGCTTCCAAAGTGGTGATACTCTGACAGTGTGGCACTCGCTCAGTAATGACCCCTCTGAGAGAGCAACACTATCTCACTACTGACTCTCTCAGACAGTGTGGCACTCCCTCAGTGCTGACCCTGTGACATTACAGCACTCCCTCAGGACAGAGCGTTTCGCAGTGCAGCATTCCTTCAGTGCTTACCCTTTTATACTGCAGCACTCTCTCAGTACTGACCCTCTGACAGTGTTGCACTCCCTTATTACTGAACCTCCAGCAGTGTAGCACTCCCTCGGTACTGACCCTCTGACATTGCAGCACTCCCTCAGTACTGACTCTGACAGTGCAGCACTCGCTCAGTACTGACTCTCTGACAGTGCAGCACTCCCTCAGTACTGACTCTCTAACAGTGCAGCACTCCCTCAGTACTGATTCTCTGACAGTGCAGCACTCCCACAGTATTGACCCTCTGACATTGCAGCACTCCCTCTGTACTGACCCTCTGACATTGCAGCACTCCCTTAGTACTGACTCTCTGAGAGTGCAGCACTCCCTCGGTACTGACACTCTGACATTGCAGAACTCCTTCAGTGCTGACCCTCTGTCATTGCAGTACTCCCTCAGTGCTGACCCTCTGACAGTGCAGCAATCCCTCAGTCTTGACCCTCTGGCAGTGTGACAATCCCTCAGTACTGACCCTCTGACAGTGCAGCACTACCTCATTACTGACTCTCTGACAGTGCAACACTCCCTCAATACTGACCCCTCTGACAGTGCAGCACTCCCTCAGTACTGACAGTGCAGCACTTCCTCAATACTGTCACTCTGACAGTGTGGCACCCCATCAGTATTGACCCACTGACAGTTCAGCATGCCCTCAATACTGATCCTCAGCCAGTGCAGGACTCCCTCAGTCCTGACTCTCTCAAAGTTCTGCTCTCTCTCACTAATTACCCTCTGCATTTCAGCGCTTCCAACGTCCCGACCGTCTGACAATGCTGCACTCCCTCTACACTGACTCTCTGGCAATGCAGGAATCCCTCAGTACTGACCCTCTGACAGTGCATTACTCCCTCCGTACTGACCCTCTGACAGTGCAGCACTCCCTTAGTACTGACTGTCCGACAGTTCAGCACTCCCTCAGTACTGACCATCTGACAGTGCAGCACTCTCTCAGTACTGACCCTCTGACATTTCAGCGTTTCCTCCATCCCGACCCTCTGACAATGCTGCACTCCCTCAATACTGATTCTCTGGCAATGCAGCAGGCCCTCAGTGCTGACTGTCCAAAAGTGCAGTGATCTCTCATGACCGATTCATGACAGTGTGAACCTAATTCCCTACTGGCACTCTGACAGTGCAGCAGTCCCTGAATCCAGCTTTCCTGACAGTGCAGCATCCACTCAGTACTGACCCTCTGACAGCGTGACACTCCCGCACTACTGACCATCTGACAGTGCAGTACTCCCTCAGTACTCACCCTCTGACAGTGTGACACTCCCTCAGTACTGACACTCTGACAGTGCAGCAATCCCACAGTACTGATATTCTGATAGTGCAGAACTCCTTCAGTACTAACCTTCTGACTGTGCAGCACTCCCTCTATACTGACCCTCTGACAGTGTGACAAAACCCGAGGTACTGACTCTCTGAGAGTGCAGCACTCCATCAGTACCGACCCTCTAACATTGCAGCACTCCCTCAGTACTGACCCTCTGACATTACAGCACTCCCTCAGTGCTGACCCTCTGACAGTGCACCACTCCCTCAGTACTGACCCTCTGACATTGCAGCACTCCCTTAGTACTGACTGCCGGAGAGTGCAGCACTCCTTCAGTACTGACCCTCTGACAGTGCAGCACTCTCTCAGTACTGATCCTCTGACATTTCAGCGTTTCCTCCATCCCGACCCTCTGACAATGCTGCACTCCCTCAATACTGACTCTCTGGCAATGCAGCAGGCCCTCAGTACTGACTGTCCAACAGTGCAGTGATCGCTCATGACAGATTCATGACAGTGTGAACCTGACCCCGGACTGACACTCTGACAGTGCAGCAGTCCCTGAATCCAGCTTTCCTGACAGTGCAGCATCCACTCAGTACTGACTCTCTGACAGTGTGACACTCCCGCAGTACTGACCATCTGACCGTGCAGTACTCCCTCAGTACTGACCCTCTGACAGTGTGACACTCCCTCAGTACTGACACTCTGACAGTGCAGGAATCCCTCAGTACTGACACTCTGACAGTGCAACACTCCCTCAGTACTGATACTCTGCCAGTGCGGCACTCCCTCAGTACTGACACTCTGACAGTGCGGCACTCCCTCAGTACTGACACTCTGACAGTGCGGCACTCCCTCAGTACTAACACACTGACAGTGCAGCACACTCTCTGTAGTGACCTTCTGACAGTGCAGCAAACCCTCAGTACTGACCCTCTGACATTTCAGCACTTCCTGCGTGCTGACCCTCTGTCATTGCATCACTCCCTCAGTGCTGACCCTCTGATATTGCAGCACTCCCTCATTACTGACTCTCTGACATTGCAGCACTCTCACAATACTGTCACTCTGACAGTGTGGCAACCCCTCAGTATTGACCCTCTGACAGATTAGCATTCCCTCAATACTGATCCTCAGCCAGTGCAGCACTCCCTCAGCGCTGACTCTCTGACCGTGCAGCACTTCCTCAGTACTGACCCTCTGACCGTGCACACTCTCTCAGTACTGACCCTCTCACAGTTCAGCTCTCTCTCACTAATTACACTCTGCATTTCAGAGCTTCCTCCGTCCCGACCCTCTATCAAAGCTGCACTTCCTCTATACTGACTCTCTGGCAATGCAGGAATCCCTCAGTACTGACCCTCTGACAGTGCATCACTCCCTCCGTACGGACCCTCTGACAGTGCAGCACTCCCACAGTACTGACCAACTGACAGTGTAACACACCCTCAGTACTGATGCTCTGACAGTGTGGCACTCCCTCATTAATAACCACTCTGACAGTGTGACACTCCCTCTGTACTGACCTTCTGACAGTGCAGCATTCCCTCAGTACTGATTCTCTCACAGTTCAACACTCCTTCAATATTGTCACTCTGACAGTGTTGCACTCCTTCAGTACTGACAATCTGACAGTGCAGCATTCCCTCAGTACTGACCCTCTGACAGTGCAGCAATCCCTCAGTACTGACCCTCTGACAGTGCAGCACTCCCTCAGTACTGACCCTCTGACAGTGCAGCAAGCCGTCATTACTGATACTCTGATAGTGCAGAACTCCTTCAGTACTAACCTTCTGACAGTGCAGCACTTCCTCTGTACTGACCCTCTGACAGAGTGGCACTCCCAAAGTACTGACACTCTGACGGTACAGCACTTTCTCAGTACTGATCCTCTGACAGTGCAGCACTCCCTCAATACTGATCCTCTGACAATGCAGCACTCCCTCAATACTGTCACTCTGACACTGTGGCACTTCCACTGTGCTGACTCTCTGAGAGTGCAGCACGCCCTCAGTGCTGACTCACTCACAGTGCAGCACTCCCTCAGTACTGACCCTCTGACATTGCAGAACTCCCTCAGTGCTGACCCTCTGACAGTGCGGCACTCCCTCAGTACTGACCCTCTGACAGTGCGGCACTCCCTCAGTACTGACACTCTGACATTGCAGCACTCCCTTAGTACTGACTGTCCGACAGTGCAGCACTCCTTCAGTACTGACCAACTGACAGTGCAGCACTCTCTCAGTACTGACCCTCTGACATTTCAGCGTTTCCTAAATCCCGACAATCTGACAATGCTGCACTCCCTCAATACTGACTCTCTGGCAAAGCAGCAGGCCCTCAGTACTGACTGTCCAACAGTGCAGTGATCTCTCATGACAGATTCATGACAGTGTGAACCTGACTCTGTACAGACCCTCTGACATTGCAGCAGTCCCTGAATCCAGCTTTCCTGACAGTGCAGCAGCCACTCAGTACTGACCCGCTGACAGTGTGACACTCCCGCAGTACTGACCATCTGACAGTGCAGTACTCCCTCAGTACTGACACTCTGACAGTGTGACACTCCCTCAGTACTGATTCTCTGACAGTGTGACACTCCCACAGTACTGACCCTCTGACAGTGCGGCACTCCCTCAGTACTGACCCTCTGACAGTGCGGCACTCCCTCAGTACTGACACTCTGACAGTGCGGCACTCCCTCAGTACTGATCCTTTGGCAGTGCAACACTCCTGCGGTACTGACCATTTCGCAGTGCCGCACTCCCTAAGTACTGACCCTCTGACAGTGCAGCACTCTCTCTGTAGTGACCCTCTGACAGAGCAGCACTTCCTCAGTACTGACCCTCTGACAGTTCACACTCTCTCAGTACTGACCCTCTCACAGTTCAGCTCTCTCTCACTAATTACCCTCTGCATTTCAGAGCTTCCTATGTCCCGACACTCTGACAATGCTGCACTCCCTCTATACTGACTCTCTGGCAATGCGGGAATCCCTCAGTACTGACCTTCTGACAGTGCAGCACTCCCTCCGTGCTTACCCTCTGACAGTGCAGCACTCCATCAGTACTGACTCTCTGACAGTCTAACACTCCCTCAGAACTGATGCTCTGACAGTGTGGCACTCCCTCAGTCATAACCCATCTGACAGTGTGACACTCCCTCAGTACTGACCTTCTGACAGTGCAGCATTCCCTCAGTACTGATTCTCTCACAGTTCAACACTCCCCCAATACTGTCACTCTGACATTGTGGCACTCCTTCAGTACTGACAATCTGACAGTGCAGCACTCCCTCAGTACTGACCCTCTGACAGTGCAGCAATCCCTCAGTACTGACCCTCTGACAGTGCAGCAATCCCTCAGTACTGATACTCTGACAGTGCGGCACTCCCTCAGTACTGACACTCTGACAGTGCGGCACTCCCTCAGTACTAACACACTGACAGTGCAGCACACTCTCTGTAGTGACCTTCTGACAGTGCAGCAAACCCTCAGTACTGACCCTCTGACATTTCAGCACTTCCTGCGTGCTGACCCTCTGTCATTGCATCACTCCCTCAGTGCTGACCCTCTGATATTGCATCACTCCCTCATTACTGACTCTCTGACAGTGCAGCACTCTCACAATACTGTCACTCTGACAGTGTGGCAACCCCTCAGTATTGACCCTCTGACAGATTAGCATTCCCTCAATACTGATCCTCAGCCAGTGCAGCACTCCCTCAGCGCTGACTCTCAGACCGTGGAGCACTTCCTCAGTACTGACCCTCTGACCGTGCACACTCTCTCAGTACTGACCCTCTCACAGTTCAGCTCTCTCTCACTAATTACACTCTGCATTTCAGAGCTTCCTCCGTCCCGACCCTCTACCAAAGCTGCACTTCCTCTATACTGACTCTCTGGCAATGCAGGAATCCCTCAGTACTGACCCTCTGACAGTGCATCACTCCCTCCGTACGGACCCTCTGACAGTGCAGCACTCCCACAGTACTGACCAACTGACAGTGTAACACACCCTCAGTACTGATGCTCTGACAGTGTGGCACTCCCTCATTAATAACCACTCTGACAGTGTGACACTCCCTCTGTACTGACCTTCTGACAGTGCAGCATTCCCTCAGTACTGATTCTCTCACAGTTCAACACTCCTTCAATACTGTCACTCTGACAGTGTTGCACTCCTTCAGTACTGACAATCTGACAGTGCAGCATTCCCTCAGTACTGACCCTCTGACAGTGCAGCAATCCCTCAGTACTGACCCTCTGACAGTGCAGCACTCCCTCAGTACTGACCCTCTGACAGTGCAGCAAGCCGTCATTACTGATACTCTGATAGTGCAGAACTCCTTCAGTACTAACCTTCTGACAGTGCAGCACTTCCTCTGTACTGACCCTCTGACAGAGTGGCACTCCCAAAGTACTGACACTCTGACGGTACAGCACTTTCTCAGTACTGATCCTCTGACAGTGCAGCACTCCCTCAATACTGATCCTCTGACAATGCAGCACTCCCTCAATACTGTCACTCTGACACTGTGGCACTTCCACTGTGCTGACTCTCTGAGAGTGCAGCACGCCCTCAGTGCTGACTTACTCACAGTGCAGCACTCCCTCAGTACTGACCCTCTGACATTGCAGAACTCCCTCAGTGCTGACCCTCTGACAGTGCGGCACTCCCTCAGTACTGACCCTCTGACAGTGCGGCACTCCCTCAGTACTGACACTCTGACATTGCAGCACTCCCTTAGTACTGACTGTCCGACAGTGCAGCACTCCTTCAGTACTGACCAACTGACAGTGCAGCACTCTCTCAGTACTGACCCTCTGACATTTCAGCGTTTCCTAAATCCCGACAATCTGACAATGCTGCACTCCCTCAATACTGACTCTCTGGCAAAGCAGCAGGCCCTCAGTACTGACTGTCCAACAGTGCAGTGATCTCTCATGACAGATTCATGACAGTGTGAACCTGACTCTGTACAGACCCTCTGACATTGCAGCAGTCCCTGAATCCAGCTTTCCTGACAGTGCAGCAGCCACTCAGTACTGACCCGCTGACAGTGTGACACTCCCGCAGTACTGACCATCTGACAGTGCAGTACTCCCTCAGTACTGACACTCTGACAGTGTGACACTCCCTCAGTACTGATTCTCTGACAGTGTGACACTCCCACAGTACTGACCCTCTGACAGTGCGGCACTCCCTCAGTACTGACCCTCTGACAGTGCGGCACTCCCTCAGTACTGACACTCTGACAGTGCGGCACTCCCTCAGTACTGATCCTTTGGCAGTGCAACACTCCTGCGGTACTGACCATTTCGCAGTGCCGCACTCCCTAAGTACTGACCCTCTGACAGTGCAGCACTCTCTCTGTAGTGACCCTCTGACAGAGCAGCACTTCCTCAGTACTGACCCTCTGACAGTTCACACTCTCTCAGTACTGACCCTCTCACAGTTCAGCTCTCTCTCACTAATTACCCTCTGCATTTCAGAGCTTCCTATGTCCCGACACTCTGACAATGCTGCACTCCCTCTATACTGACTCTCTGGCAATGCGGGAATCCCTCAGTACTGACCTTCTGACAGTGCAGCACTCCCTCCGTGCTTACCCTCTGACAGTGCAGCACTCCATCAGTACTGACTCTCTGACAGTCTAACACTCCCTCAGAACTGATGCTCTGACAGTGTGGCACTCCCTCAGTCATAACCCATCTGACAGTGTGACACTCCCTCAGTACTGACCTTCTGACAGTGCAGCATTCCCTCAGTACTGATTCTCTCACAGTTCAACACTCCCCCAATATTGTCACTCTGACATTGTGGCACTCCTTCAGTACTGACAATCTGACAGTGCAGCACTCCCTCTGTACTGACCCTCTGACAGTGCAGCAATCCCTCAGTACTGACCCTCTGACAGTGCAGCAATCCCTCAGTACTGACACTCTGACAGTGCAGCAATCCCACAGTACTGATACTCTGATAGTGCAGAACTCCTTCCTTACTAACCTTCTGACAGTGCAGCACTCCCTCTGTACTGACCCTCTGACAGTGTGGCACTCCCAAAATACTGACACTCTGACCGTACAGCACTCCCTCATTACTGATCCTCTGACAGTGCAGCACTCCCTCAGTACTGAACCGCTGGCAGTGCAGCACTCTCTCAATACTGTTACTATGACACTGTGGCACTTCCACAGTGCTGAATGTCTGAGAGTGCAGCACTCCCTCAGTGCTGACTCTCTGATAGTGCAGCACTCCCTCATTACTGATCCTCTGACAGTGCAGCACTCCCTCAGTACTGAACCGCTGGCAGTGCAGCACTCTCTCAATACTGTTACTATGACACTGTGGCACTTCCACAGTGCTGAATGTCTGAGAGTGCAGCACTCCCTCAGTGCTGACTCTCTGATAGTGCAGCACTCCCTCAGTACTGACCCTCTGACATTGCAGCACTCCCTCAGTGCTGACCCTCTGACAGTGCAGCACTCCTTAAGTACTGACCCTCTGACATTTCAGCACTTCCTCCATCTCGACCCCCTGACAATGCTGCACTCCCTCAATACTGTCCAACAGTGCAGTGATCTCTCATGACCGATTCATGACAGTGTGAATCTGACTCCGTACTGACCCTCTGATCGTGCAGCAGTCCCTCAATCCAGCTTTCCTGACAGTGCAGCATCCACTCAGTACTGACTCTCTGACAGTGTGACACTCCCGCAGTACTGACCATCTGACAGTGCAGTACTCCCTCAGTACTGACTCTCTGATAGTGTGACACTCCCTCAGTACTGACACTCTGACAGTGTAGGAATCCCTCAGTACTGACACTCTGACAGTGCAACACTCCCTCAGTACTGACACTCTGACAGTGCGGCACTCCCTCAGTACTGACACTCTGACAGTGCGGCACTGCCTCAGTACTGACCCTTTGGCAGTGCAGCACTCCCTCAGTACTGACCTTCTGACAGTGCAGCAAACCCTCAGTACTGACCCACTGACATTGCAGCACTTCCTTAGTGCTGACCCTCTGTCATTGCAGCACTCCCTCAGTGCTGACCGTCTGACAGTGCAGCACTCCCTCAGTACTGACCCTCTGACATTGCAGCACTCCCTCAGCACTGACCCTCTGACAGTGCACGACTCCGACAGTACTAATCCTCTGACAGTGCAGTACTCCCTCTGATAATGCACACTCTCTCAGTACTGACACTCTGACAGTGCAGAAATCACTCAGTACTGACACTCTGACAGTGCAGCACTCCCGCAGTACTGACCTTTTGGCAGTGTATCAGTGTACTGACCTTCTCACAGTTCAGCACTCTCTCACTAATTACCCACTGAATTTCAGCGCTTCCTGCGTCGCGACCCTCTGACAATGCTGCATAACCCTTTATACTGACTCTCTGGCTATGCAGGAATCCCTCAGTACTGACCATCTGGCAGTGCAGCACGCTCTCAGTACTAACACTCTCACACTTCAGCTCTCTCTCAGTAATTACCCTCTGACATTTCAGTACTTCCTGCGTCCCAACCCTCTGACAATTCTGATCTCCCTCTATACTGACTCTCAGGCAATGCAGGAATCCCTCATTCCTGACACTCTGACAGTGCAGCACTCCCTCAGTACTGACCATCTGACTGTGCAGGACTCCCTCAGCACTGCCACACTTACAGTGCAGCACTCCCTCAGTACTGACAACCCTGACAGTGCAGCACTCCCTCAGTACTGACCCTCTGACAGTGTGGCACTTCCTCAGTACTGACACTCTGACAGTGCAGCGCTCCCTCAGTAAGGAGCCTCTGACAGTGCAGCACTCTTTCAGTGCTGACCCCTCTGACAGTGCATCACTCCCTCAGTGTTGACCCTCTGATAGTGTGACTCTCCCTCAGTGCTGAAACTCTGACAGTGCAGCACTCCCTCAGTGCTGGACCTTGGACAGGGTGACACTCCCTCAGTGCTGACCCTCGGACAGTGTGTCACTCCCGCAGTACTGACCATTAAACCGTGCATTACTCCCTCAGTACTGACCCTCTGACAGTGTGACACTCCCTCAGTACTGACACTCTGACAGTGCAGGAATCCCTCAGTACTGACTATCTGACATTGCGGCACTCCCTCAGCACTGACCCTTTGTCATTGCAGCACTCCCGCAGTTCTGACCATGACGCAGTGACGCATTCCCTCAGTACTGTCCCACTGACAGTGCAGCACTCTCTCTGTAGTGACCCTCTGACAGTACAGCAAACCCTCAGTACTGACCCTCTGACATTGCAGCACTTCCTCAGTGCTGACCCTCTGTCATTGCAGCACTTCCTCAGTACTGACCCTCTGACATTGCAGCACTCCCTCAGTACTGACCCTCTGACATTGCAGCACTTCCTCAGTGCTGACCCTCTGTCATTGCAGCACTCCCTCAGTGCTGACCGTCTGACAGTGCAGCATTCCCTCAGTACTGACCCTCTGACATTGAAGCACTCCCTCAGTACTGACCCTCTGACAGTGCACGTCTCCGTCAGTACTAATCCTCTGACAGTGCAGTACTCCCTCTGACAGTGCACACTCTCTCAGTACTGACAGTCTGACAGTGCAGCACTCTCTCAGTACTGACACTCTGACAGTGCAGTACTCCCTCAGTACTGACCCTCTCAGATTTCAGCTCCCTCTCACTAATTACCCTGTGAATTTCAATGCTTCCTACGTCCGGACCCTCTGACAATGCTGCACTCCCTCTATACTGACTGTCTGGCTATGCAGGAATCCCTCAGTACTGACCCTCTGACAGTGTGGCACTCCATCAGTACTGATCCCTCTGACAGTGTACCACTCCCTCAGTGCTGACACTCTGACGGTGCAGCACTCCCTCAGTACAGACCGTCTGACAGTGTGGCGCTCCCTCAATATGATCCTCTGACAGTGCAGCACTCCCTCAGTACTGACACACTGTCAGTGCAGCACTCCCTCAGTACTGACCCTCTGACTGTTTGACACTCCCTCAGTACTGACCCTGTGACATTGCAGCCCTCCCTCAGTACTGGCCCCTGGACAGTCTGCCACTCCATCAGGACTGATCCCTCTGACAGTGCAGCACTCCCTCAGTACTGACCTTCTCACAGTGTGGCACTCCATCAGTACTTTCACTCTGATAATGCAGCACCCCCTCAGTACTGACCATCTGGCAGTGCAGCACTCTCTCATTGCTGACACTCTCACACTTCAGCTCTCTCTCAGTAATTACCCACTGACATTTCAGTACTTCGTGCGTCCAAACGCTCTGACAATGCTGATCTCCCTCTATACTGACTCTCCGGTAATGCAGGAATCCCTCAGTCCTGACACTTTGACAGTGCAGCACTCCCTCAGTACTGACACACTGACAGTGCTGGAATCCCTCAGTACAGACCCCCTGACACTGCAGCGCTCCCTCATTCCTGATCCTCTGACATTTCAGCGCTTCCTCCATCCCGATACTCTGACAATGCTGTACTCCCTCAATATTGACTCTCTGGCAATGAAGCAGGCCCTCAGTACTGACTGTCCAACAGTGCGGTGATCTCTCATGACCGATTCATGACAGTGTGAACCTGACTCCGTACTGACCCTCTGATAGTGCAGCAGTCCCTCAGTCCAGCATTCCTGACAGTGCAGCATCCACTCAGTACTGACCCTCTGACAGTGTGACACTCCCGCAGTGCTGACCATCTGACAGTGCAGTACTCCCCCAGGACTGACCCTCTGACAGTGTGTCACTCCCGCAGTACTGACCCTCTTACAGTGCAGCACTCCCTCAGTACAGACCCTTTGGCAGTGCAGCACTCCCTCATTGCTGACCCTCTGATAGTGTGACACTCCCTCAGTGCTGAACCTCTGACAGTGCAGCACTCCCTCAGTGCTGATCCTTTGACAGGGTGACACTCCCTCAGTTCTGCCCCTCTGACAGTGTGTCACTCCCGCAGTACTGACCATCTGACAGGCCAGTACTCCCTCAGTACTGACCCTCTGATAGTGCAGCACTCCCTCTGTACTGACCCAATGATAGTGCAGCACTCCCTCAGTGCTGATCCTCTGACAGTGTGACACTCTCTCAGTGCTGAACATTTGACAGTGCAGTACTCCCTCAGTACTGACCCTCTGACAGTGCAGCACTCCCTCATTATTGACCTTTTGGCAGTGCCGCACTCCCTCAATCCTGACCCTCTGGTAGTGTGACACTCCCTCAATACTGACAGTCCGACATTGCAGCACTCCCTCAGTACTGACCCATCTGACAGTGGCACTCCCGCAGTACTGAACACTGAGAGTGCAGCACTCCCTCAGTACTGACCCTCGAACAATGCAGCACTCCCTCAGTATTGATTCTCTGACATTGCAGCACTCACTCAGAACTGAACCCTCTGACAGTGTGACACTCCCTCAGTGCTGACCCTCTGACAGTGTGACACTCCCTCAGTGCTGATCCTCTGACAGTGCAGCATTCCCTCAGCGCTGACCCATCGTACAGCGTGGCACTCCCTCAGTACTGAACCTTTGGCAGTGTAACACACCTTCAGTACTGACACTCCGGCAGTGTGGCACTCCCTCAGTATTGACCCCCTGACAGTGTGATACTCCCTCAGTACTGAACCGCTGACAGTGCAGCACTCTCTCTGTACTGACCCTTTTGCAGTGTAGCACTCACTCATCACTGACTGTTTGGAAGTGTACCGCTCCCTCAGTACTGACCCTCTGACAGTGTACACTCCCACAGTACTGACGCTCTGACAGAGCAACACGTTCCCAGTACTGACCCTCTGACAGTGAGGCACTCCCTCAGAAGTGACCCTCTGACAGTGAGGCACTCTGTCAGTACTGATCCTCTGACATTGCAGCACTCCCTCAGTACTGACCCTCTGACAGTGCACACTCTCTCAGTAGTGACCCTCTCACTGTTCAACTCTTTCTCAGTAATAATCCTCTGCCATTTCACCGTTTCCTGCGTCCCAACCCTCTGACAATGCTGCACTCCCTCTATACTGACTCTCTGGCTATGCAGGAATCCCTCAGTACTGACCCTCTGACTCTGCAGCACTCCCTCAGTACTGACCCTCTGACATTGCTGCACTCCCTCAGTACTGACACACTGACAGTGCACACTCTCTCAGTACTGAACCTCTCACAGTTCAACTCTCTCTCAGTAATAATCAGCTGACATTTCAGTGTTTCCTGCGTCCCGACCCTCTGCAAATGCTGCACTCCCTCTATACTGACTCTCTGGCTATGCAGGAATCCCTCAGTACTGACCCTCTGACAGTGCAGCACTCCCTCAGTACGGACCCTCTGACAGCGCAGCACTCCCTCAGTACTGACCCTCTCACAGTTCAGCTCTCTCTCACTAATTACCCTGTGAATGTCTGTGCTTCCTACGTCCCGACCCTCTAACAATGCAGCACTCCCTCAGTATTGATTCTCTGACATTGCAGCACTCACTCAGAACTGAACCGTCTGACAGTGCACACTTTCTCAGTACTGACCCTCTCACAGTTCAGCTCTCTCTCACTAATTACCCTGTGAATGTCTGTGCTTCCTACGTCCCGACCCTCTAACAATGCAGCACTCCCTCAGTATTGATTCTCTGACATTGCAGCACTCACTCAGAACTGAACCCTCTGACAGTGTGACACTCCCTCAGTGCTGACCCTCTGACAGTGTGACACTCCCTCAGTGCTGATCCTCTGACAGTGCAGCATTCCCTCAGCGCTGACCCATCGTACAGCGTGGCACTCCCTCAGTACTGAACCTTTGGCAGTGTAACACACCTTCAGTACTGACACTCCGGCAGTGTGGCACTCCCTCAGTATTGACCCCCTGACAGTGTGATACTCCCTCAGTACTGAACCGCTGACAGTGCAGCACTCTCTCTGTACTGACCCTTTTGCAGTGTAGCACTCACTCATCACTGACTGTTTGGAAGTGTACCGCTCCCTCAGTACTGACCCTCTGACAGTGTACACTCCCACAGTACTGACGCTCTGACAGAGCAACACGTTCCCAGTACTGACCCTCTGACAGTGAGGCACTCCCTCAGAAGTGACCCTCTGACAGTGAGGCACTCTGTCAGTACTGATCCTCTGACATTGCAGCACACCCTCAGTACTGACCCTCTGACAGTGCACACTCTCTCAGTAGTGACCCTCTCACTGTTCAACTCTTTCTCAGGAATAATCCTCTGCCATTTCACCGTTTCCTGCGTCCCAACCCTCTGACAATGCTGCACTCCCTCTATACTGACTCTCTGGCTATGCAGGAATCCCTCAGTACTGATTCCTCTGACAGTGCAGCACTCCCTCAGTCCTGGCACTCTGACTGTGCAGCACTCCCTCAGGACAGACCGTCTGACCGTGCGGCACTCCCTCTGTAATGACTGTCTGACAATGCAGCACTCCCTCAGTACTGACACACTGACAGTGCATCACTCCCTCAGTACTGACCCTCTGACAGTGCAGCACTCCATCAGTACTGATCCCTCTGACAGTGCAGCACTCCCTCAGTACTGACCCTCTGACAGTGTGGCACTCCATCAGTACTTTCACTCTGACTGTGCAGCACTCCCTCAGTACTGACCCTCTGACTGTGCAGCACCCCCTCAGTACTGACCATCTGATAGTGTGGCACTCCGTCAGTACTGACACTCTGACAGTGTGGCACTCCCTCCATACTGACCCCTCTGACAGTGCAGCGCTCACTCAGTAAGGACTTTCTGAGAATGTGGCACTCCCTCACTACTAACCTTCTAACATTGCAGCACTCCCTCAGTACTGACCATCTGACAGTGCAGCACTCCCTCAGTAATGACACTCGGACAGTGCAGCGCCCTCTCAGTACTGACCCTCTGACTGTGCAGCACTCCCTCAGTACTGCCACACTTACAGTGCAGCACTCCCTCAGTACTGACAACTCTGACAGTGCAGCACTCCCTCAGTACTGACCCTCTGACAGTGTGGCACTACCACACTACTGACACTTTGACAGTGCAGCGCCCTCGTGATACTGTCCCTCTATCATTGCAGCACTCCCTCAGTACTGACCATCTGACAGAGTGGCACTCCCTCAGTACTGACACTCTGACAGTGCAGCGCTCCCTCAGTAAGGAGCCTCTGACAGTGCAGCACTCTGTCAGTGCTGATCCCTCTGACAGTGCAGTACTCTCTCAGTACTGACCCTCTGACAGTGCAGCACTCCCTCAGTACAGACCCTTTAACAGTGCAGCACTCCCTCAGTGCTGACCCTCTGGTAGTGTGACACTCCCACAGAATTGAACCTCTGACAGTGTGTCACTCCCGCAGTACTGACCATCTGACAGTGCAGTACTCCCTCAGTACTGACCCTCGGACTGTGCAGCACTCACTCAGTACTGCCACACATACAGTGCAGCACTCCCTCAGTACTGACAACTCTGACAGTGCAGCACTCCCTCAGTAAGGAGCCTCTGAAAGTGTGGCACTACCTCAGTACTGACACTTTGACAGTGCAGCGCCCTCGTGGTACTGTCCCTCTAACATTGCAGCACTCCCTCAGTACTGACCATCTGACAGAGTGGCACTCCCTCAGTAGTGACACTCTGACAGTGCAACGCTCCCTCAGTAAGGAGCCTCTGACAGTGCAGCACTCCTTCAGTGCTGACCCCTCTGACAGTGCAGCACTCCCGCAGTACTGACCCTCTGACATTGCAGCACTTCCTCAGTCCTGACCCTCTGACATTGCAGCACTCCCTCAGTACTGATCCTCTGACATTGCAGCACTTCCTCAGTGCTGACCCTCTGTCATTGCAGCACTCCCTCAGTGCTGACCGTCTGACAGTGCAGCATTCCCTCAGTACTGAACCTCTGACATTGAAGCACTCCCTCAGTACTGACCCTCTGACAGTGCACGTCTCCGTCAGTACTAATCCTCTGACAGTGCAGTACTCCCTCTGACAGTGCACACTCTCTCAGTACTGACAGTCTGACAGTGCAGCACTCTCTCAGTACTGACACTCTGACAGTGCAGTACTCCCTCAGTACTGACCCTCTCAGATTTCAGCTCTCTCTCACTAATTACCCTGTGAATTTCAATGCTTCCTACGTCCGGACCCTCTGACAATGCTGCACTCCCTCTATACTGACTGTCTGGCTATGCAGGAATCCCTCAGTACTGACCATCTGACAGTGTGGCACTCCATCAGTACTGATCCCTCTGACAGTGTACCACTCCCTCAGTGCTGACACTCTGACGGTGCAGCACTCCCTCAGTACAGACCGTCTGACAGTGTGGCGCTCCCTCAATATGATCCTCTGACAGTGCAGCACTCCCTCAGTACTGACACACTGTCAGTGCAGCACTCCCTCAGTACTGACCCTCTGACTGTTTGACACTCCCTCAGTACTGACCCTGTGACATTGCAGCCCTCCCTCAGTACTGGCCCCTGGACAGTCTGCCACTCCATCAGGACTGATCCCTCTGACAGTGCAGCACTCCCTCAGTACTGACCTTCTCACAGTGTGGCACTCCATCAGTACTTTCACTCTGATAATGCAGCACCCCCTCAGTACTGACCATCTGGCAGTGCAGCACTCTCTCATTGCTGACACTCTCACACTTCAGCTCTCTCTCAGTAATTACCCACTGACATTTCAGTACTCCGTGCGTCCAAACGCTCTGACAATGCTGATCTCCCTCTATACTGACTCTCCGGCAATGCAGGAATCCCTCAGTCCTGACACTTTGACAGTGCAGCACTCCCTCAGTACTGACACTCTGACAGTGCAGCACTCCCTCAGTACTGACACACTGACAGTGCAGGAATCCCTCAGTACAGACCCCCTGACACTGCAGCGCTCCCTCATTCCTGATCCTCTGACATTTCAGCGCTTCCTCCATCCCGATACTCTGACAATGCTGTACTCCCTCAATATTGACTCTCTGGCAATGAAGCAGGCCCTCAGTACTGACTGTCCAACAGTGCGGTGATCTCTCATGACCGATTCATGACAGTGTGAACCTGACTCCGTACTGACCCTCTGATAGTGCAGCAGTCCCTCAGTCCAGCATTCCTGACAGTGCAGCATCCACTCAGTACTGACCCTCTGACAGTGTGACACTCCCGCAGTGCTGACCATCTGACAGTGCAGTACTCCCCCAGGACTGACCCTCTGACAGTGTGTCACTCCCGCAGTACTGACCATCTGACAGTGCAGTACTCCCTCAGTACTGACCCTCTTACAGTGCAGCACTCCCTCAGTACAGACCCTTTGGCAGTGCAGCACTCCCTCATTGCTGACCCTCTGATAGTGTGGCACTCCCGCAGTACTGAACACTGAGAGTGCAGCACTCCCTCAGTACTGACCCTCGAACAATGCAGCACTCCCTCAGTATTGATTCTCTGACATTGCAGCACTCACTCAGAACTGAACCCTCTGACAGTGTGACACTCCCTCAGTGCTGACCCTCTGACAGTGTGACACTCCCTCAGTGCTGATCCTCTGACAGTGCAGCATTCCCTCAGCGCTGACCCATCGTACAGTGTGGCACTCCCTCAGTACTGAACCTTTGGCAGTGTGATACTCCCTCAGTACTGAACCGCTGACAGTGCAGCACTCTCTCTGTACTGACCCTTTTGCAGTGTAGCACTCACTCATCACTGACTGTTTGGAAGTGTACCGCTCCCTCAGTACTGACCCTCTGACAGTGTACACTCCCACAGTACTGACGCTCTGACAGAGCAACACGTTCCCAGTACTGACCCTCTGACAGTGAGGCACTCCCTCAGAAGTGACCCTCTGACAGTGAGGCACTCTGTCAGTACTGATCCTCTGACATTGCAGCACTCCCTCAGTACTGACCCTCTGACAGTGCACACTCTCTCAGTAGTGACCCTCTCACTGTTCAACTCTTTCTCAGTAATAATCCTCTGCCATTTCACCGTTTCCTGCGTCCCAACCCTCTGACAATGCTGCACTCCCTCTATACTGACTCTCTGGCTATGCAGGAATCCCTCAGTACTGACCCTCTGACTCTGCAGCACTCCCTCAGTACTGACCCTCTGACATTGCTGCACTCCCTCAGTACTGACACACTGACAGTGCACACTCTCTCAGTACTGAACCTCTCACAGTTCAACTCTCTCTCAGTAATAATCAGCTGACATTTCAGTGTTTCCTGCGTCCCGACCCTCTGAAAAAGCTGCACTCCCTCTATACTGACTCTCTGGCTATGCAGGAATCCCTCAGTACTGACGCTCTGACAGTGCAGCACTCCCTCAGTACGGACCCTCTGACAGCGCAGCACTCCCTCAGTGCTGACTCTCTGACCGTGCAGCACTCCCTCAGTACTGACCCTCTGACAGTGCACACTCTCTCAGTACTGACCCTCTCACAGTTCAGCTCTCTCTCACTAATTACCCTGTGAATGTCTGTGCTTCCTACGTCCCGACCCTCTAACAATGCAGCACTCCCTCAGTATTGATTCTCTGACATTGCAGCACTCACTCAGAACTGAACCCTCTGACAGTGTGACACTCCCTCAGTGCTGACCCTCTGACAGTGTGACACTCCCTCAGTGCTGATCCTCTGACAGTGCAGCATTCCCTCAGCGCTGACCCATCGTACAGCGTGGCACTCCCTCAGTACTGAACCTTTGGCAGTGTAACACACCTTCAGTACTGACACTCCGGCAGTGTGGCACTCCCTCAGTATTGACCCACTGACAGTGTGATACTCCCTCAGTACTGAACCGCTGACAGTGCAGCACTCTCTCTGTACTGACCCTTTTGCAGTGTAGCACTCACTCATCACTGACTGTTTGGAAGTGTACCGCTCCCTCAGTACTGACCCTCTGACAGTGTACACTCCCACAGTACTGACGCTCTGACAGAGCAACACGTTCCCAGTACTGACCCTCTGACAGTGAGGCACTCCCTCAGAAGTGACCCTCTGACAGTGAGGCACTCTGTCAGTACTGATCCTCTGACATTGCAGCACACCCTCAGTACTGACCCTCTGACAGTGCACACTCTCTCAGTAGTGACCCTCTCACTGTTCAACTCTTTCTCAGTAATAATCCTCTGCCATTTCACCGTTTCCTGCGTCCCAACCCTCTGACAATGCTGCACTCCCTCTACACTGACTCTCTGGCTATGCAGGAATCCCTCAGTACTGACCCTCTGACTCTGCAGCACTCCCTCAGTACTGACCCTCTGACATTGCTGCACTCCCTCAGTACTGACACACTGACAGTGCACACTCTCTCAGTACTGAACCTCTCACAGTTCAACTCTCTCTCAGTAATAATCAGCTGACATTTCAGTGTTTCCTGCGTCCCGACCCTCTGCAAATGCTGCACTCCCTCTATACTGACTCTCTGGCTATGCAGGAATCCCTCAGTACTGACCCTCTGACAGTGCAGCACTCCCTCAGTACGGACCCTCTGACAGCGCAGCACTCCCTCAGTGCTGACTCTCTGACCGTGCAGCACTCCCTCAGTACTGACCCTCTGACAGTGCACACTCTCTCAGTACTGACCCTCTCACAGTTCAGCTCTCTCTCACTAATTACCCTGTGAATGTCTGTGCTTCCTACGTCCCGACCCTCTGACAATGCTGCACTCCCTCTATACTGACTCTCTGGCTATGCAGGAATCCCTCAGTACTGATCCCTCTGACAGTGCAGCACTCCCTCAGTCCTGGCACTCTGACTGTGCAGCTCTCCCTCAGGACAGACCGTCTGACCGTGCGGCGCTCCCTCTGTAATGACCCTCGGACAATGCATTTCTCCCTCAATACTGACACATTGACAGTGCAGCACTCCCTCAGTACTGACCCTCTGACAGTGCAGCACTCCATCAGTACTGATCCCTCTGACAGTGCAGCACTCCCTCAGCACTGACCCTCTGACAGTGTGGCACTCCATCAGTACTTTCACTCTGATAGTGCAGCACTCCCTCAGTACTGACCTCTGAAAGTCTGGCACTCCAGCACTGCTGATTCCTCAGACAGTGCAGCACTCCCTCAGTACTGACCTTCTGACTGTGAGACACTCCATCAGTACTTTCAATCTGATAGTGCAGCACTCCCTCAGTACTGACCCTCTGACTGTGCAGCACTCCCTCAGTACTGACCATCTGATAGTGTGGCACTCCGTCAGTACTGACACTCTAACTGTGTGGCACTCCCTCCATACGGACCCATCTGACAGTGCAGCGCTCACTCAGTAAGGACTTTCTGAGAATGTGGCACTCCCTCAGTACTAACCTTCTAACATTGCAGCACTCCCTCAGTACTGACCATCTGACAGTGCAGCACTCCCTCAGTATTGACACTCTGACTGTGCAGCGCCCTCTCACTACTGACCCTCTGACTGTGCAGCACTCCCTCAGTACTGCCACACTTACAGTGCAGCACTCCCTCAGTACTGACAACTCTGACAGTGCAGCACTCTATCAGTACTGACCCTCTGACAGTGTGGTACTACCTCAGTACTGACACTTTGACAGTGCAGCACCCTCGTGGTACTGTCCCTCTAACATTGCAGCACTCCCTCAGTACTGACCATCTGACAGAGTGGCACTCCCTCAGTACTGACACTCTGACAGTGCAGCGCTCCCTCAGTCAGGAGCCTCTGACAGTGCAGCACACTTTCAGTGCTGATCCCTCTGACAGAGCAGTACTCTCTCAGTACTGACCCTCTGACAGTGCAGCACTCCCTCAGTACAAACCCTTTGGCAGTGCAGCACTCCCTCAGTGCTGACCCTCTGGTAGTGTGACACTCCCACAGAACTGAACCTCTGACAGTGAGTAACTCCCGCAGTACTGACCATCTGACAGTGCAGTACTCCCTCAGTACTGACACTCTGACTGTGCAGCACTCCCTCAGTACTGCCACACTTACAGTGCAGCACTACCTTAGTACTGAAAACTCTGACAGTGCAGCACTCCCTCAGGACTGACCCTCTGACAGTGTGGCACTACCTCAGTACTGACACTTTGACAGTGCAGCGCCCTCGTGGTACTGTCCCTCTAACATTGCAGCACTCCCTCAGTACTGACCATCTGACAGAGTGGCACTCCCTCAGTAGTGACACTCTGACAGTGCAGCGCTCCCTCAGTAAGGAGCCTCTGACAGTGCAGCACTCCTTCAGTGCTGATCCCTCTGACAGTGCAGTACTCCCGCAGTACTGACCCTCTGACATTGAAGCACTTCCTCAGTACTGACATTCCTAGAGTACAGCATTCCCTCAGCACTGACCCTCTGGCATTGTGGCACTCACTAAGTACTGGCACTCTGACAGAGCAGCACTCCCTCAGCACTGACCCTCCGACTGTGCAGCACCCCCTCAATCCTGGCACTCTGACTGTGCAGCACTCTCTCAGGACAGACCGTCTGACCGTGCGGCGCTCCCTCTGTAATGACCCTCTGACAATGCAGCACTCCCTCAGTACTGACACACTGACAGTGCAGCACTCCCTCAGTACTGACCCTCTGACAGTGCAGCACTCCATCAGTACTGATCCCTCTGACAGTGCAGCACTCCCTCAGTACTGACCCTCTGACAGTGTGGCACTCCATCAGTACTTTCACTCTGATAGTGCAGCACTCCCTCAGTACTGACCCTCTGACAGTCTGGCACTCCATCACTGCTGATCCCTCTGACAGTTAAGCACTCCCTCAGTGCAGACCCTTTGGCAGTGCAGCACTCCCTCAGTGCTGACCCTCTGATAGTGTGACATTCCCGCAGAACTGAACCTCTGACAGTGTGTCACTCCCGCAGTACTGACCATCTGACAGTGCAGTACTCCCTCAGTACTGACACTCTGACTGTGCAGCACTCCCTCAGTACTGCCACACATACAGTGCACCACTCCCTCAGTACTGACAACTCTGACAGTGCAGCACTCCCTCAGGACTTACACTTTGACAGTGCAGCGCCCTTGTGGTACTGTCCCTCTAACATTGCAGCACTCCCTCAGTACTGACCCATCTGACAGAGTGGCACTCCCTCAGTAGTGACACTCTGATAGTGCAGCGCTCCCTCAGTAAGGAGCCTCTGACAGTGCAGCACTCCTTCAGTGCTGACCCCTCTGACATTGCAGCACTTCCTCAGTTCTGACATTCCGACAGTACAGCATTCCCTCAGCACTGACCCTCTGGCATTGTGGCACTCACTATGTACTGGCACTCTGACAGAGCAGCACTCCCTCAGCACTGACCCTCCGACTGTGCAGCACCCCCTCAGTACTGACACTCTGACAATGCAGCACTCCCTCAGTAATGACCATCTGACAGCGAATCACTCCCTCAGTACTGACACTCTGACAGTGTGGCACTCCCTCAGCACTGTCTCAGCACAGACCCTTTGGCAGTGTAGAGCTCCCTTAGCTTTGACCCTCTGGCAGTGTGTCAATCCCTCAGTACTGACACTCTGACAGTGCAGCACTCCCTCTGTACTGACCGACAGACAGTGTGGCACTCTCTCAGTACTGACCCTCTGACGGTGCAGGACACCCTCAGTCCTGACCCATCTGACTGCGCGGCACTCCCTCAGTACTGACATTCTGACAATGCTGCACTCTCTCAGTACAGACCCTCTGACAGCGCAGCACTCCCTCAGTACTGACCCTCTGACAGTGCGGCACTCCTTCATTAAGGCCCCCTCTGACAGTGTGGCACTCCCTCAGTACTGACCCCTCTGACAGTGTGGCACTACCTCGTTACTGACCCTCTGACGGTGCAGCACACCCTGACTCCTGACCCCTCTGAAAGTGTGGCACTCCCTCAGTACTGACCCTCTGACAATACATCACTCCCTCAGTACTGACCCTCTGACTGCGCAGCACTCCCTCAGTACTGACATTCTGACAGTGCAGCACTCCCTCAGTACTGACCCTCTGACTGTGCAGCACTCCCTCAGTACTGACATTCTGACAGTGCAGCATCCCCTCAGTACTGACCCTCTGACATTGCAGCACTCCCTCATTACAGACCCTCTGACAGTGCAACACTCCCTCAGTACTGACACTGACAGTTTGGCACTCCCTCAGTACTGACCCTCTGTCAGTGCAGCCCTCCCTCAGTACTGACCATCTGACAGTGCAGCACTCCCTCAGTACTGACCCTCTGACAGTGTGGCACTCCCTCAGTACTGACCCTCTGACAGTGTGGCACTCCCTCATTACTGACCATCTGACAGTGTGGCACTCCCTCAATTTGACCATCTAACAGTGCAGCACTCCCTCAGTACTGACCCTCTGACAGTGTGGCCCTCCCTCAGTAATGACACTCTGACAGTGCAGCACTCCCTCAGTAATGACCCTCGGACAGTGCAGCACTCCCTCTGTAATGACCCTCTGACAGTGTGGCACTCCCTCAGTACTGACCCTCTGACAGTGCGGTACTCCCTCAGTACTGACCCTCTGACCGTGCAGCACTCCCTCTGTAATGACCCTCTGACAGTGCAGCACTCCCTCAGTACTGACCCTCTGACAGTGTGGCACTCCCTCAGTAATGACACTCTGACAGTGCAGCACTCCCTCAGTAATGACCCTCGGACAGTGCAGTACTCCCTCTGTAATGACACTCTGACAGTGCAGCACTCCCTCAGTAATGACCCTCGGACAGTGCAGCACTCCCTCTGTAATGACCCTCTGACAGTGCAGCACTCCCTCAGTACTGACCCTCTGACAGTGTGGCACTCCCTCAATTTGACCATCTAACAGTGCAGCACTCCCTCAGTACTGACCCTCTGACAGTGTGGCCCTCCCTCAGTAATGACACTCTGACAGTGCAGCACTCCCTCAGTAATGACCCTTCGGACAGTGCAGCACTCCCTCTGTAATGACCCTCTGACAGTGTGGCACTCCCTCAGTACTGACCCTCTGACAGTGCGGTACTCCCTCAGTACTGACCCTCTGACCGTGCAGCACTCCCTCTGTAATGACCCTCTGACAGTGCAGCACTCCCTCAGTACTGACCCTCTGACAGTGTGGCACTCCCTCAGTAATGACCCTCTGACAGTGCAGCACTCCCTCTGTAATGACCCTCTGACAGTGTGGCACTCCCTCAGTTCTGGCAATCTGACATTGCAGCACCCTTCCACAAAACGGTCTGTTCTGAAGGAACTTTGCCGCAGAAATCACTGGATTAAAAGGTGAACTCTGTCTGTCTCTTTCTCCCTCTCCCTTCAGAGATGCTGCCGGACATGCTTAGCTTCTTCAGCAATCTCTGTATTGATGTATCAGGACTCCAGCGCGTCCGTACAAGTTTATTTTAGTGTTGAATTCTCCAGCTGGATCTGTTCATGGAACTGAATCCCTCTGCTACAAAGGGGGGTCAGTTCCCACAGCTAACAGGTTCGTGATGCCAACATTGTTGGTTCGATCTCTATCATGTCTGAAATTACCATGAAGGCCCCAGCTTCTCAACCTCGCCCCTCACCTGAGGTGTGTGACCCACCAAGCCTCTCTCTCTGACGAGACAGCAGCTCTCGGGTCCTCCTGGTCTATAATAACTTCCCAACTTTAAAAAGGCACTCCAGTAAGAGAGCACTTTACATGGTTCAGGTCAAACACCTGGAGCTCCCTCCCTAACATCACTGTGGGACACCCAAGGACTGCAGCAGGAGAGTACAGCTCGCCCCCATCTTCCAGGAATCTATTAGAGGGTGTGGGAATCACATGCAAGCCACATTTGAAAATAAGTTTTATAACAGGGTCACGGTGGATGGTCACTAACTCTGTTTCTTTACCTCTGTTGAAATCAGCGTAATGAAGAAGCAAAGGATGGGTTGAAAATGACAGAGGGTCAGTACTGAGGGAGCACCATACTGTCAGAGGGTCAGCACAGAGGGAGTGCCACACTGTCAGAGGGTCAGTACCGAGAGAGTGCTACACTGTCAGATGGTCAGTATTGAGGGACTGCTGGACTGTCAGAGGTGCTGGACCGAGCCAGAGTGTTAGTATTGAGGGAGTGCTACACTGTCAATGGGTCAGTCCTGAGGGAGTGCTATATTGTCAATGAGTCAGTACTGAGGGAGTGCTGTACTGTCAGAGGTTTTGTCCTGAGATTGGGCCACACTGTCGGAGGGTCAGTATAGGGCCACTTCCACACTGTCAGAGAGTCAGTATTGATGGAGTACATCACTATTCAGAGGATCAGTGTGGAGGGAGTGCTGTATTGACAGGATCAGTATGGAGGGAGTGCAGCATTGTCAGAGGGTCAGTGTGGAGGGAGTCCTGCATTGTCAGTGAGTCAGGATGGAGGGATTGCTGAGCAGTGAGAGTCAGTAATGATGAAGTGCACACTCTCTGACGGTTATTACTAATGGATGGCCATGCTGTCAGAGTGTCGCACTGTGAGAGGGTTACTACTGAGGGAGCGCTGCACTGTGAAAGGGTTAGAAATGAGGGACCACCGCACTCTGAGGAGATTAGTACTGAGGGATCACCGCGATGTGAGGGGGTCAGTACTGAGGGATCACCGCGCTGTGAGGGGGTCAGTACTGAGGGAGCTCCACACTATGTGTCAGACAGTCAGTACTGAGTGATTGCTGCATTGCCAGAGGGTCAGTACTGAGAGAGTGATGCACACTCAAAGGGTCATTACTAAGGGAGCGCTACACGGTCAGTGTGTCAGTACTGAGGGAGTGTTGCACTGCCAAAGGGTCAGTACTGAGGAAGTGCTGGATTATCAGAAGTGCAGGACCCCCCATGTGGCCTTCTGAAATGGAGCTGGAGGACAGGGCAGACCTGGCCTGCTGTTTGCTTCCCCGAGACTGGCCTGCTCCACCTTACAGTGAGAGACTGAGGGGAATCTCGAGGAGATTTCACTTCTCACTGAGAGGCTGCAACTTCAATCCAAATCAGGCTGGTTCCCTCCGAGACTCACAGAAGAGTGCAGCTCTCTACAGATCAGGCCCTTCTGGAGTCATAACCTCCAGTGTGGGGGCCAAGAGCTGGGAGGTAGTGTTAAGATCATAAGACCATCCAAAATAGGAACAGGAGGTTCAGGCCGTCTGTGGGAACGGGGAGAGACAAAGGAGCAAAATGCTAGAGAGGGATCTGATCCCTCAGATTTCACTCCTTCCCTCTCTCTCTGCAGCTCTCATGTCTATTTCTGCGTTCCCAGTTCTCTCTCCCACATCTTTCCTTCAATCCCTATCTCTCAACATCCTTCACATCTCTGTCCTGTTTCCAATTCCCAGTAGATTCCCTTCCCCCTTTGTCAACTCACCAGGTTTTTCAGGAATGCTTAATCATTCAGTCTTTCACAAAACTAATACCTTGCTCATCTCTCTCTGCATCTGTCTCTCAGCTCTGTGGGATCTTGCTATTCCTGTCTGTACATCACTCTAGCAACATCACAGCCCCCACCACCACCCCACTCTCTCAGCTCAATCTCTCTACTGTTGCAACTCCTCTCTCTCTCTCTGTTCTATATCTCTCCCTGGGATTTCTGTCTTGCTGTCTGCCTGCACTTCTCTCCCTGTCTTTCTCTCCACATTTCACCTTGTATCTGTCTGACATTGTATTTCTCTTCCTGGAGTTTCACTCTCTCTCTCTGTCTGTCTCTGCCCTGCTCTCTCTCTGTTCTTCTCACTTCCTCTACCCCCCTCTGCCTGCCTGTCTTTCTCTTGTTCTCTCCCTCCCTCTCACTGTCTGTCCGTCCATCTCTCTTTCTCTCCTGTAGTTTCTCTCCCTCTTTCTCCCTGGACCCCTCTGCTCTGTCCCAGTGACTAGGGAAGGGGCAATGGGAAGAGTTTGCCTCAGTGCCTGGTCTCTCCCAGGTTGTACCCCCACTGTGGGGAGGGGGTGAATGGAAGGAACATGAAATACTTTTCTGAGTGCGTCTGAAATAGAGAAAAAGAGAAAGAGAAAAGGAGAGTGATAAAAAGAGAGAGAGACATGGAGAGAGTGGAGATGGAGAAAGTGGAGAGAGAGAAATGGGCAGTAAGAGTCAAGGAAATGGAGTGAGAACAGGACATAGTGACAGAGACTGCGAGAGAGAGAGAGTGAGAAGGGCATGTATTGAGGGAGAAGGACAGTGTGTGTACTTGGCGATGGTTTCAGAGTGGGATCTTGCTGTGCATTACAGCAGTCAGTCAAAAGGTGAGGTAGTCTCTGCACTATGTCCTCCAGCCCAGGGGCTGTGAGTCTGCATGGGAAGGGGGAGAGTGGGAGACAAGGAGAGAGTGTGACAGCCAGGGACAGGGGAGGGTTTGATGGGGTTTTGGGGCTGGTGGAGAAAGGAGGGGCTGTTGTCAGAGAGAGATGGAGGGAGGGATAGCATGTGATGCAATATCTGAGACAGGGTGGAGAAGAGCTCTCCACAGGAAGGATAGTCAATGAGGCCATTCAGGGGCCATCCTGAACCGGACCAGGATCACTTAATGGGTGAGGGGGGATGATGGGCAGAAAGGACTCCATCTGTGATACAAACCTGTAATTCTTGGACTGGGATCTTGCTGTACATTAAAATAGACAATAGACAATAGACAATAGACAATAGATGCAGGAGTAGGCTATTCTGCCCTTCGAGCCTGCAACGCCATTCAATATGATCATGGCTGATCATTCCTAATCACTATCCTGTTCCAGCCTTATCTCCATACCCCTTGACTCCACTATCTTTAAGAGCTCTATCCAATTCTTTCTTAAAAGAATCCAGAGACTGGGCCTCCACTGCCCCCTGGGGCAGAGCATTCCACACAGCCACCACTCTCTGGGTGAAGTAGTTTCTCCTCATCTCTGTCCTAAATGGTCTACCCCGTATTTTTAAGTTGTGTCCTCTGGTTCGGCACTCCCCCATCAACGGAAATATGTTCCCTCCTGCCAGAGTGTCCAGTCCTTTCATAAGCCTATACGTTTCAATCAGATCCCCTCTCAGTCTTCTAAACTCAAGGGTATACAAGCCCAGTCGCTTCAGTCTTTCCGTGTAAAGCAATCCTGCCGTTCCAGGAATTGACCTCGTGAACCTACGCTACACTCCCTCAATAGCCAGAATGTCTTTCCTCAAATTTGGAGACCAGAACTGTACACAGTACTCCAGGTGTGGTCTCACCAGGGCCCTGTACAGCTGCAGAAGCACCTCTTTGCTTCTATACTCAATCCCTCTTGTTATGAAGGCCAGCATGCTATTAGCCTTCTTCACGACCTGCTGTACCTGCATGCTTGCCTTCATTGACTGGTGGACAAGAACACCCAGATCTCTCTGAACAGCCCCTTTACCTAATTTGATACCATTGAGGTAGTAATCTGCCTTCCTGTTCTTGCCACCAAAGTGGATAACCAGACATTTATCCACATTAAACTGCATCTGCCATGCATCTGCCCACTCACCTAACTTGTCCAGGTCACCCTGTAATCCCCTAACATCCTCATCACATTTCACCCTACCACCTAGCTTTGTGTCATCAGCAAATTTGCTAATGTTATTGCTGATACCATCTTCTATATCATTTACATATATTGTAAAAAGCTGCGGTCCCAGCACGGATCCCTGCGGTACCCCACTGGTCACTGCCTGCCATTTCGAAATGGAGCCGTTAATCACTACCCTTTGTTTCCTATTAACCAACCAATTCTCTATCCAATCTAGTACTTTGCCCCCAATCCCGTGCGCCCTAATTTTACTCACTAACCTCTTGTGTGGGACTTTATCAAAAGCTTTCTGAAAGTCCAGGTACAGTACATCCACTGGATCTCCCTCGTCCATCTTCCGAGTTACATCCTCAAAAAATTCAAGAAGATTAGTCAAGCATGATTTCCCCTTCATAAATCCATGCTGACGCTGTCCTATCCTGTTACTATTAACCAGATGTGCCGTAATTTCATCCTTTATAATAGACTCCAGCATCTTTCCCACCACTGAGGTCAGACTAACTGGTCTATAATTTCCTGCTTTCTCCCGCCCACCCTTCTTAAAAAGTGGCACAACGTTAGCCGCCCTCCAATCCTCAGGAACCAACCCCGATTCTATTGAACTCTGGAAAATAATCACCAGCGCATCCACGATTTCCCGAGCCACCTCCTTCAGTACCCTGGGATGCAGGCCATCAGGTCCCGGAGACTTATCAACCTTCAGACCTAACAGTCTCTCCAACACCAAATCCTGGCAAATAGAAATTCCCTTAAGTTCAGGTCCTTCAGCCACTGTTACCTCACGGAGATTGCTTGGACAGTCTGCTTCCCAGTCGCCTGCTTCCCAGGCGAGTCAGTCAACCCAGATTCGTTTACTGGTGTGAGAAAGTGAGGACTGCAGATGTTGGAGAGTCAGAGTTACAAAGTGTGGAGCTGGGGAAGCACAGCGGGTCAGCCAGGAGAGTCGTTGTTTCAGGCCTGACCTGCTGGGCTTTTCCAGCTCCACACCTTTCCACTCAACTTCCTCTCCACAGGGAGTGGGGCTCACAGCAACGTTAGGGGCAGCAAATTATTTGAGGGGGGCACAGTTGGTAAGGTAGGTATTTGGGAGGGAAGGTATATGGGGAAGGGAATAAATTTGGGACGAGAGTTAAAATGAGGGGCAAATGTTTTTGGGGGGTTCAAAATTGGGTGAGCACTTTCAGGTCTGAAATAAAGAAAAAGAGAAAGGGAGGGTGAGAAAAAGAGAGAGAAGTAGAGAGAGTGGGGATGGAGAAGGGGAATGTGCGAAAGAAGGGTCAGAGACAGACAGTGAGAGGGAGGGTGTGAGAGAAAGGCAGTTTGAGAGAAAGAGACAGACAGGGAGAGAGAAGGACAAAGAGAGAAGGCGAAGTCAGACTGATACAAACAGGCGTTGAAGCATGGACAGTCTGAAGGGGTGATACTCAGCTTTCCAGTTGGTTCCAGCTCTCTCCTGAACATTTTTTCACACTCCCTCTCTCCCATGCTCCTGAGGTTTCCTTCAGCTTGTCTCTCTCTCCCTCTCTCTCTCCCTCTCCCTGGATGGTGAGCTGGTCTCTGTCCCTTGCCATGTTGGTCACCTCAGAAAGCCTCCAGAAAATTCAAGAGATCAGTCTGCAGGTGATCCCTGGTTTTGTTCATTTCTGGATGGTTTCCCAGAACTTTCTATACTTCTGGCCAATTCGGAGAATCAGTTAATAGTTTGAAGCGTTGCTAATCATTTGGATGGCTTGTTCCTGTTAGTTTCTTTGTGTAGCAGGACCTGTCTAGGCCCTCCTTTGTTTGGTGGAGACGTTATTAGGGATATGTCTGCCCAGGGGAATGATGCCTTTTACATTATGCTGATGGGATAACCATCTGGCTGCTGTCTGTCTTTTGTGATTTGGGAGTATAACTTGTCCAATATACCCAGCATCTCTTGGCTGTCTATCAGTGTTTTAGCAAGGAGGCAGGAACATTTCACCCATTCCCCCTCCCCCACCCAGTCTTTTGAATATAAAGAAGTTTATGCAATGAATTACAAGCCTAATTTTAAAAGCTGGTTATGTTTGTTGTCAGAGTAGCCTGCTATTTGAGCGAAAGCCATTTTGTACATTGGTCAAACCGATTGTCATATGGCTGATAAGTGATACTATAGAATCCCTACAGAGCAGAAACAGTCCCTTCAGCCCATCGAGTCCACAATGACCCTCTGAAGAGAATCCAACTCAGATCCATCCCCTGATAATATCCCTGAAACCCTGCATTTCCCATGACCAATCCATCTAACCTGAATATCCCTCGACACTACGGGCAATCTGTTAAAAATGTGCAACATTGAACAGTGGGAGAAAACCCATGCAGATGCAGGGAGAATGTACAAACACCACACAGACAGTCGCTCAAGAGTGGAATCAAACCCAGGTCTCTGGCGCTGTGAGGTAACGGTGCTAACCACTGAGTGACTGTGGCTCTCCTAACTGTTTAGACATAACATATTCCGTTCTGAGAATCCATACAGAATTGTGATGCATAGCCAACATCCAGTGAGCAGAATAAATGCAAGTGAATGAGACCTGCTGGTTCAAACTCCAGGAATTCCCTTCCCGAAGGACATTGTGAGTCCACCACCTGCAACAGTTCAAGGAGGCAGCTCACCACCAAAACCAGCTCCCGAGCAGCTATGGACAGGCAATCAATACTGGGCCCAGCCAGGAACACTCAAACACTGCAAATGAATGAAACTAAGGTGATCACCCAGGGAGTTCCATCTACCTTCCAGTCCCTGGGGGTGTGTCCAGGCATTATTCACCACGATCGTACCCATCTGTTGCAGCCTGGAATCCTAACCACCGGTATCCCGAGATATATCAAGGTGAGTGCAGTTAGGACCACAGCTTGATGTGAGAGGAGCCGAATTCGTTAATGACAGGCGGTGGGAATGCCATGGTATGGCCTGTTCCTTCACATTTACCTAAGTGTGGACCCTGTCAACGTCCCCATTATCTCCACTGCATGTGGGAGGGAATCATGATAACCCATCCAAATAACTTCTTTAAAGTAATTCCGATAGTTTCGACTTCAATGATCCCCATCCTAACATTATCACTTGGGATAATTGGAATCCCTCGAACCAAGCCCAGTGCCCCACCGAAAGTATCCTTGCAGCTTACATTAACCCAGCCCTTGGTGAACTGCTGTCACTGACAGTGAGACATGTTAGTGTGGGTGTTCTCCTGGAACAAATATTTACACTGTTTGTCACTAATCCGGGATGTGACTTTTCTCGCGCAGTGAGGACTGCTGCAATCATTTCATCATGGACGCCCCTCCCTCACTGTTGTCCCTCAGGGACGGCTGAATGGCCTGGTGGACAAAGTCACAGGGTGATTAATTTCATTTGTTTGTCAGCTTCCAGTCCGTGTATGACAGACTGTCAGTCTGTCTCAACCAAAAATGTATCTGTGTTTGAGACAGGATCAGAGTGGCCCTTTTTGGTGCTGCCCACTAGCTGGATGGCTGGAATGGCTGTTCTGTATGGACTGAGACCATCGGCTATCTGACACTGGGTAACCACAGGATTCATGGGCTCTGAGTTCGGCTGTGGGCCAGAACTGGGGGCAAAATGTGCAGTTACCTGGGAGACAAGCAGTGGGAGTCCCCATCCGTGGGAGGGTGTGGATGTGTCAGTGTGGGGACTTTCGTTATCTCCCTGGGAAGCCAGAACCCCAAAGCCACACATTATCCCATTCTGGGAGGAGTCCTAGTTCCCGAGGGATTGTATTTGCTCCTGGCACCTCCTACTGGGACCTGATGTGTGTTGCTCCGTGTTGCAGGTGTACAGGACCCATGCAGCTGCTTGGAGCTCCCTACACTGTCCTTCCAGATTGTCAATGTAACCTGAGGCTGCCTCCCCATCCCCAGAGACCCTCCTTTCACTGGATTGGGCTCTTCCCAATTGTAACTGGAGTAGTCCCATATGGGTGAGATTTTCCTTCAACGTTCTGTCCTGCTCATTGTGTCGGACACCTCGCTCGGTCACAGCCTGTAGGTTTCCCTGGGATGACCGGATCCCAGCAGCCTTATCCCAGCCGGGGCTCCTCCAGGCTATCAGCAGTGGAGTGAGCTTTTAAGCTTCCTTCCCCGGTTCTCTATGGGCATCTCACCACAGCTCCTGTACCAGGAATCCTTCGCTGCAAGGCCAAGCTGGCTTCCTGAGAAATTCTGCAGGACTGTTTCACATTTGTACCGGCTCGTGTTGCTATTGCTTTAGCTGCTTCTGGATGATGGGACACCTGGGTATGTTCCGAGAGTCATAGATTTCTACAGCATGGAGGCAGGCTCTTTGGTCCACACTGGTCCATCCACACTAACCCCGTTTCCCTGCACTTGACCCATATCCTTCCAATACTTTCCTCTCCATGTATTTATCCAAGTGCCTTTTAAATGTTATTAAATGTATCCTCCTTGACCACTTCCGCTGGAAGTTCATTTCATATGTGTACCTCTGGGTAAAAGCATTCGCCCTCAGGTTCCCTTTTCTTCTTTCCCCTTTGACCTTAAACTGATGCCCTTTCGTCATCGATTGGATAAAGCCTTGGATAAAGTGCATTCACCCTATCCATGCCTCCCATGATCTTATACACCTCTATAAGGTCACCCCTCAGTCTATTACACACTAAAGAAAATGTCCTTGCTTGTCCAACCTCTCTCTATATCTGTCTAGTTGAGTTCTGGCAACATCCTTGTAAGTTTCTTCTGCACTCTTTTCAGTTTAATTACATCCTTCCGATAGCAAGGTGAGCAAAACTGAACATAATACTCAGAGTGCGGCGTCACTAACATCCTGCACAACTACAACAGAACTTCCCAACTTGGATATTCCATGCCCTGACTGGTGAAGGGCCCAGTGCGCCAAAAGCCTTCTTCACTGACCTGTCTCCCTGAGTTCAGAGAGCCGTGTCCTGGAATCCAAGGTCCCTCTGTTCCACTACACTCCTTCAGGCCCTACCATTCACCATGAAACCCCTGTCTTGATGTGACTTTCCAAAATGCAAGATCTCGCCCTTGTCTGTATTAAACTCCATTTGCCATTTCTAAGCCCAATTCCCCAGCTGATCAAGGCCCTGTTGCAATTGCTGAGAACCTTCCTCACTTATTTTAGTGTAATCTGCAAACTTTCTAATCATGCTTAAACATCCTCATCCAAATCATTGATATAGATAACAAACAGCCATGGGCCTCGCACTGGCCAGCTCAGCGACACAATGGCTCGGTGATTGGTACTGCTGCCTCACAGCACCATGGATCTGGGTTCAATTCCAACCTCACAGGATGGTCTGTGTGGGTTAGATCCTGCTAGGGTTAGATTTCCTACAGTATGGCCCAGCAAGTCCACACCGAACTGCCGAAGAGTAATCCATCCAGAGCCATTCTCCCTACCCAACATTTACCCTTGACGAATGCACCGAGCACTATGGACAACTTAGCACGGCCAATTCATCTGACCTGTACATTTTTGGATTGTGGGAGGAAACCGGGGCACCCAGAGGAAACTCACGCAGATATAGGAAGAATGTGCAAACTCCACACAGACAGTCACCCGAGGCTGGGGTCAAACCCGGGTCCCTGGCGCTGTGAGGCAGCAGTGCCAACCACTGAGCCAACATGCCAACCCAACTGAGTTTGTATGTTCTCCCCGTGTCTGCGTGGGTTTCCTCCGTGTGCTCCGGTTTCCTCTCACAGTCCAAAGATGTGCAGGTCAGGTAAATTGGCCATGCTCAATTGTCTAGTTTTCATGGATGTGTAAGTAAGTTGCATTAGTCAGGGGTTAATGTAGAATAACAGGGTACGGGAATGGGTTTGGGTCGAATAATCTTCAGAGGGCCAGTAGACTTGTTAGGCCGAAGGGCCTGTTTCCACAGAGGAGCGATTCTATGATACTATGACCGCTGAGGCACACGACTAGTCACAGGCCTCCAGTTGGAATGTTACCCTCTGCTTCCTACCATCAAGTCAATTGTGTACTCAGCTTGCCAACGCCCCCTGGATTCCATGTGATCTAACCTTCCAGAGAAAGGTACCATGTGGAACCTTATGAAAGGCCTTCCTGAAATCTGTAGAGTCTACATGTACTGGCCTGCCCTCGTCAACCTTCCTGATCACTGCATCAAAGAACGCTAAAAAAATTTGTGAGGCATGGTCTCCCACTCACAAGGCTATGCTGACTACTCCCAATCAAATGCTGAAATTACAAATGCAGAGCATCTTCTCAAGTAATTTACTTACCATGGATGTTGGGTTTACTGATCTATAGTTCCCAGGTTTTCCTTTGCAGCCCTTCTCGAACAAGGGCACAACATTTGCTGCCCTCCAAAATCTGGGACCTCACCCGTGGGGAATGTTGATGCAAAAAGATCAGTCAGGGACCCCACGATTTCTTCTCTCGCCTCTTGCAGTGTTGTTGGATATATTTGGTCAGGAGATTTATCCACGTTCATACATCCTAATACATTCAACACATCCTCTTCTGTGACATGGACTGTCCCCAATAGATCATCACTAACTTCCCCAAGTTCCCAAGCCTTCATGTGCTTCTCCACGGTCAACACAGAGGAGAAATAACTTGCGATTCTGCATATACATGTCCATGAAGAGTCCTATTCTCTCTCTACTTAATCTTTTTCCTTTAATATACTTCAAGAATCTCTTTGGATTCACCCAAATCTTCTCAGCCAAGGTCATCTGCCCTCCTGATTTCCTTCTTCAGGAAACTTTTGTGTCCCCTCTGTATCCCCAGGGATTCCCTTGACCCAGCTGCCTGTACCTGAGCCATGTCTGCTTTTTTTCTTGTCATCAAGGGTTCCTTATTCCTGCCAACCTTGCTCTTCACATTCACAGATCTTGAACTATAGTTATCCCACATTTAAAGAACTTCCACTTGCCAGAGGTCCGTTTGGCTGCAAACAAACTCCTCAAACCAACCCCTGCAAGGTGCTGGCTAACTCCGTCAGAATGTGATTAGATGAGATTAGATTACTTAGATTAGATTAGATTACTTACAGTGTGGAAACAGGCCCTTCGCCCCAACAAGCCCATACCGCCCCGCCGAAGCCCAACCCACCCATACCCCTACATCTACCCCTTACCTAACACTACGGGCAATTTAGTATGGCCAATTCAACTGACCTGCACATCTTTGGAGTGTGGGAGGAAACCGGATCACCCGGAGAAAACCCACGCAGACACGGGGAGAATGTTTAAACACAGAGAGTCGCCTGAGGCGGGAATTGAACCCGGGTCTCTGGCGCTGTGAGGCAGCATTGCTAACCACTGTGCCACCGTGCCGCCCATAAATGTGCTTTGCCCCAATGTAGAACTAGCACCTAGGGAACATTTTGTCTCTCTCCATAATGATTACAATATTAATAGAACTATGGTCACAGGTTCCAAAGTGCTTCCACACTGTCACCTCACTCCGAACATTCTGGTTGGGTTGTTTATCTTGTTTATGGAAGTAACTAGACAAAGCCATCAGCATCACAATGTTCACTTGTGAGACTTTATCTCTTCCATATGAAGGAATGGGACCCAGAAATCTCTATTTAATCTGGCTCCCATCAAAATTCCCAGGAACAGTACTGCCCAGGTTATCAGTGTTCCCAGCTAACTACAGCAAGGCACAGAAAGTATTCAAAATGAATCTTCAATGAAACGGTTCTCATGTAAGTATCCCAGATTAGTTTGAGAATGGACTTAGATCTGGAGGAAAGCTTCCTCGAAGTGCGTCCATCTAACGCCCTAGAGATTGACAGCACATCGTGTTCTCTCAATGTTGTCACAGTCAAAAACACAAAGGACAGGATTAATTATTAATACCTGCACATCTCTGACCTGATCTAGGATAGATGGGTCAGGAGGGGGAGATTACTTTGTTGGGTGGGGGTCAGTCAGGGAGGGGGAGATTGCAGTGTTGGGTAGGGATCAGTCAGGGAGGGGGAGATTACAGTCTTGTGTAGCGTTAGAGGGAAAACAGGAGGGCAAAAAGGGGACATGACATTGCTTAAACAATTAGGGTTAAGGAGAATCCAAAGATCTTTTACAAATGCATAAAGGCCAAAGGGTCACTGGGGAGACTATAGAGCCCTCAAAGATCAAGACAGCCTGCACTTGGAGCTGCAGGAGATTGGGAAAATACTGAACAAGTATTTCCTGTAAAGAAGGACATGGAAGATATCGAATAGAATGATAGTTTGGGAGATAGCATTGGGGAATAGATGATGTCATCTTGCAAAATGTCCATATTACAGAGGAGGAAGTGTTGGATCTCTTGAAATGGTTAAAGATGGATAAATCCCCAGGACCTGATCAGGTGTACTCTCGATCTCTGTGGGAAGCTAGAGAAGTGATTGCTGGGCCCCTTGCTGAAATATTTGTATCATCGATAGACACAGGTGAGGTGCCAGAATTCTGCAGGTTGGGCTCACATGGTGCCACTGTTTAAATGATTGGTAAGGGCAAGCCAGGGAACTACAGACTGGTTCGCATGTCGTCAGTCGTGAGCACGTTGAGAGACGGATACATGAGGGACAGGAGTTACATGTATTTAGAAAGGCAATGTCTAATTGGGGATAGTCAGCATTGCTTTTTGCTTGGGAAATCATGTCTTAAGATATTGAGTTTTTTGAAGATGTAACAAAAGGATTCATGAGGGCAGCAGGGTGGATGTGAGTGATATGGACTTTAGTAAGGTGTTCGAAATGTTTCCACATGGGAGATTGGAGAGCAAGGATAGATCTCATGGAATACAGGGAAATCCCGCCATTTGGATACAGAACTGGCACGAAGGTCGAAGACAGAGGGTGGTTGTGGAGGGTGTTTTTTGCAGCCTGGAGACCTGTGACCAGTGGAGTGCCACAAGGATCAGTGCTGTGTCCACTACTTTCCATTAATTATATAAATGATTTGAATGTGAACATAGAAGATATAGTTAGTAAGTTTGCAGATGATACCAAAATTGGAGGTGTAGTGGACAGCGAAGAATGTTACTTCACATTACAACGGGATGGTGAACTGATGGGCCAATGGGCTGAGGAGTGGCAGATGGAGCTTCATTTAGATAAATGGGAGGTGCTGCATTTTGGAACAGCAACTCTTCGCAGGACTGATACACTTAATGTTATGGTCCCAGGGAGTGTTTCTGAACAAAGAGACCTTGGAGTGCAGGTTCATTGTTCCTTGAAAGGAGAATTGTGGGTCGATAGGATAGTGAAGAAGGTGTTTGGTATGCTTGTGTTTACTGATCAGTGCATTGAGGAGTTGGGAAGTCTTGTTGTGGCCGTCCAGGACATTGGATAAGCCAGTTTTGGCATATTGCGTGCAATTCTTGTCTCCTCGCTCTCGGAATGATGTTGTGTAAATTGAAAGGGTTCAGAAAAGATTTGAAAAGACGCTGACAGGATTGGCGGATTTGAGCTAATGGGAGAGTTTAAATGGGCTGGGGATGTTTTCCCTGGAGTGTCTCAGGCCGAGGGGTAACCCATATGGAGGTTTATAAAGCCATGAGAGGCATGGTTAGCAGACAAGGTCTCTTCCCTGCGGTGGGGTTGTCCAGAACTGGAGGGCCGAGGTTCAGGATGAGAGGGGAAAGATATGAAAGGAACGTAAGGGACAACGTTTTGATGTGGAGGGTGTTGTGTGTATGGAATGACCTGCCAGATGAAGTGGTGGAGACTGGTACAATTACTGCTATTAAAAGGCATTCTGGATGGGTATACGAACAGGAAGAGTTGAGAGAGATTTGGGCCAAGTGCTGGCAAATGTGATGAGATTATGTTAGGATATATGGGTGGTGTGGATGAGTTGGACCGAAGGCCCTGTTTCTGTGCTGTACATCTCTATGACTGTAAATGTTTTGCACTGTCCATTTCCAGCCAAACACATCACTGTCTCCCCTGTTTACCTTGGTCAGTTCTCCTCTCAAACACATGTCAATGGCTTTGGTTGTGATTGTAGGGTGTGCTTTATGGTCACTTTAAAAATCCACAATCTCGCTGAATTCCACTACACTACAGTTTCCCAGGGGATATCTTAGTGTGACAATACTCCTTCCCTCAGTGTCATCACCCAACGGTCGATCTGATATAGTCACCTCCCTGGCCGTTTGCACAACGTGTTTTTCAAAGAAACACCGACAAAAACATTCAAAGAGGAGTTCGGAGAACATCACTTTTGCCGATGTGACTGTCCCAGATTATACAAAGACATGAAGTCTCCCAGAATTATCACAGTGCCTTTGTATTACAGAGGAATACATTGGAATGTGTAACAGGGTTGAGCAATGAAATGCTGTTAGGCAGCCTCTAAACTGTCCTCCTGCTTGTGTTTTTGACATGTGTTACCCAGAATCTGCATTCAGACTGATTCAGCTTCATCATCTGAGGCCAAATGCTTTCTCTGTAATGCCTTTGTTACCCATTACTGTCAGGGTTACCCATCCTGCACTCCCTGACACCCCTCAAGGAGGTGGACAATAAAATATTCATGTTCCACTTTTTGTTCACCGTGTCACCACTAAATCTCATTTATCTCTGTGCCCCAGTCCATCCACCTTATTGCAGAGACTTTATCCAGTCGAAAAAAGAACATTACGATTGACTCTTTTCACAATTTCTTGTCACAGTCCAATTCACTGATGTACAGTTTCAGTTAAACTCTGTCTCTTCCTGTTCCTTTCTGCTTGTCTTCAGCTACATTGCCATTTCTGTTTGGATTTGGAAAGCTACTTTCACCTGAACCCTGGCCCTGCATCTCTCTGTCAGTTTAAAGTCCTGCCCATAAGCCTACCGACATGATTGGCCAGTACACTGCTCCCAGCAGTGTTTTGTTCAATTCACTCATGGGATGTTGATGTCTCTGGCTGGCCAGCATCGCATGCCCACCCAGAGATGCCCTTGAGCTGAGTGCCTTGCTGGATGATGACAGAGAGCAGTTTAGAGTCAACCCCATCGCTCTGGGTCTGCTTCATGTGTAGGCCAGACCCGCTGTCTATAATAGATTTTCTTCTGAAAAGGATATTAAGCAGTTAGATGGGTATACTGGACACCGGCATTAATATCTGGATGAACAGTCGGGTGAGAATAGACGAGGCCATCATCTGTCCCACTCGTAGCTCACCTGTCACTGACTACTGATCCCCGTGCACCACGAATCACAACCCTTTCATCATGAACATTGTGTGATCCTGATCCCTTTGTTCACTCTGGTGATATCACTGTCTCTCTCCATGTGGTATCCCTCACTGTGTGGGTCTAATTGCTGCCACTGTCAGCGTCTTTTGCTCTTGCAGCTACTCCAGATCCTGAGCCAATAGAATTCTCCACTCCAGAGAGACACAGCAGCACAGGCCAGGGATGGAGACTGGGATTTTCCAGATCTCTGTGGGACTCAGTGCCATCCTCCGTGTGTAAACATCACTGCATCAGTCTAATTTCCCATTCTGTCTGTTTCCCTGTCTTCTGCAGGTAATCAGGATGTTCCTGTCTCAGCCAAATTCCTAACTCCTGTCTCATCCATAACCGCATCAAAGACGCTTGGTCAGCCAGAGAGAGATGGAGAGAGAGGTCTGGAGCCTTCAGTAAATCCTGCAGCCGGTAAGATCAATCACAATAAACAGCACAGGGAGGGGTTAGTGACCTTCTGTATTCAGACCCGGAAGACAGGACATGGACACAGAGCTGGGCAGAGAACAGCAACATTCTAGGCTTCATTCCCAACATTTTGTGAGGGTCCTGCTCTCACCTCTGCTGTACAGGTCCTCCCTGAGCCAGCTCTCTCTCTCTCTCTCTCTCTCTCTCTCTCTCTCTCTCTCTCTCTCTCTCTATGACTCTGTCTCTTTTTCTCGATCCCCTCTCTCACTCCCTCACTCTCTATCTCTCACCCTCTCACTCTCATTCTCTCATTCTCTCTCAGCCCCTCTCTCACCTTTTCTCTCTATCTCTCTTCCCCTCACTCACTCTCTCTCTCACCCACTCACTCACTCTCCACCTCATCCCTCTCTCTCACCTGACTCTCTCTCCCGGTATCTCTCCCCAAATCTCTCCCCCAATCTGTCCCCCAACCTCTCCCCCAACCTCTCCCCAATCTCTCCCCCTTATCTCACCCCCTTATCTCTCCCCCTCTCATCTCTCCCCCTTATCTCTCCCCCTTATCTCTCCCCCTTATCTCTCCCCCTTATCTCTCCCCTTATCTCTCCCCTCTCTCTCTCCCCTCTCTCTCTCCCCCTCTCTCTCCCCCTCTCTCTCTCTCTCCCCCCCCTCCCCCTCTCTCTCCCCCCCTTTCCCTCTCTCTCTTCCCCTCGCTCTCTTCCCCTCGCTCTTTCTTCCCCCTCTCTCTCTCCCCACCTCTCTCTCCCCACCTCTCTCTCTCACCACCTCTCTCTCCCTCCCTCTTTCCCCCTCACTCTCTCCCACTCCCTGAGTACACCTCTCTAGCCCTCTTCTCTCTCCACCCTCTCTCTTTATACTTCTCAATACTCTCCTCTCTTTACCCCTGTCTCTCTCTCCTCTCTCTCCACACTCTCTCCCCTCTATCTCTCCCCTCTCCATCTTCCCTCTCACCTCTCTCCATCTCTTCTATCTCCATCACACCCCTCTCTCGCCCCTCGCTTTCCTGCTCACTCTACCCCCTCCCTTCCCTTCTCTTTGTCCCCCTCACTCTGCCGTTTCACTCACCTCTCTCTCTCCCCCCTACCTTGCCCCCTGTCTCCCCCCTACCTTGCACCCTCTCTCTCCACTCTCCCTCTCCCCACTCTCTCCCCCTCCTCTCTTTCCCGTCTCTCCCCCCGCTCCCTTGACCCCCCTCCGTTGGCCTAAATCCCCTCTTTCGCCCACCTTCTCTCTGCTCTTCTCTCTCTGCCCCTCTCTCTTTCCCCTTACTCTGTTACCCCTCTCTCTCTCCCACTCTCTCTCCCCATCTCTCTCTTCCCCCTCTTGCTCCCCTTCTCGCTCCCCCTCTCCCTCCCCCTCTCTCTCCCCCTCTCCTTCCCCCTCTCCCTCCCCCTCCCTCTCCCTCTCCCTCCCCCTCTCCCCCACTTCTCTAACCCCCACCTCTCTCTCACTCACCTCTCTCTCTCCCTGGTCTCGCCCCCCCATCCCCTATCTTTCCCCTCTCCCCTCTCATTCACCCTCTCTCTTCCCTCTCTCTCTCCCCCTGTATCTCCCCCTCACTCTCTACCCTTCTCTCTCACCCCCTCTCTCTCGCACCCTCTCTCTCTCCCTCTCTTTCACCCCCTCTCGCAACCCCTCTCACACCCCCTCTCGCACCCCCTCTCGCGCCCCCACTCTCCCCTCTCTCCCTCTCACTCTCACTCTCCCCATCTCTCTCCCCTCTCTCTTCCCGCGCACTTTCCCCCCTTTTTCTCCCCCTCTCTCTCTCCCCGTCTCTCCCCCTCTCTCTCTACGCTTCTCTCTCCCCTCTCTCTCAACCCCTCTCTCTCGCACCCTCTCTCTCTCCCTCTCTCTCAACCCATCTCGCACCCCCACTCGCGCCCCCACTATCCCCACTCTCTCCTCTCTCTCTCCCTCTCACTCTCACTCTCCCCATCGCTCTCGCCTCTCTCTTCCCGCGCTCTCTCCCCCCTCTCTTCCCATCTCTCTCCCCGCTCTCTCTCCCTCTCTCTCACACTCTCTCTCACCCACCTCCCACCCCCTCTCTCTCCCTCTCACTCTCACTCTCCCCATCTCTCTCCCCCTCTTTTCTCGCGCTCTTTCCCCCCTCTCTCTCCCCCTCTCTCTCCCCTCTCTCTCCCTCCTCTCTCTCCCCGTCTCTCTCCCCCCCTCTCTCCCCGTCTCTCTCCCCCCTCTCTCGCCCCCCTCTCTCTCCCCACTCTCTCTCCCTCCCTCTCTATCACCCCTCTCTCTCCCCCCTCTCTCCACCCCTCTCTCTCCACAACTATCTCCCCCCTCTCTCTCCCCATTTTCTCTCCCCCTCCCTCCCCCTCACTCTCACCCCCTCTCTCTCTCCCCCTCCTCTCTCCCCCTCCTCTGTTCACACTCTCCCTTGACCCCTCTCCCTTGTCCCCCTCCCTCTCTCTGCCCTTCTCTCTCTTCCCCTCTCTCTCTCTTTCCCCTTCTCTCTCTTCCCCTCTCTCGCTTTCCCCATCTCACTCTCCCCACCTCTCTCTCACTCACCTCTCTCTCCCCACCTCTCTCTCGCCTACATCTCTCTCTCCCCCACCATTGCCTCTCCCCGCTTCTCTGTCTCCCATCTCTCTCTCTCCCCGCTCTAGACCCCCTCCCTCATCCCCCCTCTCTCCCCTCTCTCTCCGCCTCTCGCTTCCCCTCTCTCTCTCACCTCTCTCTCCCCCTCTCTCCCCCCTCTCTCCCCCTCTCTCTCCACCGTCTCTCTCTCCCTCTCTCTCTCCTCCCCCTCTCTCTCCTCCCTCTCTCTTCCCCACTCTCTCCCCCACTCTCTCCCCCTCTCTCTCCACCCTCTCTCTCCCCCCTGTCTCTCTCCCCCCTCTCTCTCCCCCCTCTCTCCCCACCTCCCCCTCTCCCCCCTATCTCCCCCTCTCTCTCCCCCTCTCTCTCCCCCTCTCTCTCCCCCGTCTCTCTCCCCTCCCTCTCCCCCTCTCTCCCCCTCTCTCTCCCCCTCTCTCCCCCTCTCTCCCCCCTCTCTCCCCCTCTCTCTCCACCGTCTCTCTCTCCCTCTCTCTCTCCTCCCCCTCTCTCTCCTCCCTCTCTCTTCCCCACTCTCTCCCCCACTCTCTCCCCCTCTCTCTCCACCCTCTCTCTCCCCCCTGTCTCTCTCCCCCCTCTCTCTCCCCCCTCTCTCCCCACCTCCCCCTCTCCCCCCTATCTCCCCCTCTCTCTCCCCCTCTCTCTCCACCCTCTCTCTCCCCCGTCTCTCTCCCCTCCCTCTCCCCCTCTCTCCCCCTCTCTCTCCCCCTCTCTCTCCCTCTCTCTCCCCTCTCTCTCCCCTCTCTCTCCCCCCTCTCTCTCCCCCCTCCCCCTCTCTCCCCCTCTCTCCCCCCCTCTCTCTCCCCCTCCCTATCTCTCTCCCCCTCTCTCTCCCCCCTCTCTCTCCCCCTCTCTCTCTCCCCCTCCTCTCTCCTCCTCCTCTCTCCACCCTCACCCTTGATCCCTCTCTCTTGTCCCCCTCCCTCTCTCTGCCCTTCTCTCTCTCCCCCTCTCTCTCTCCCCTTCCTCTCTCCTCCTCCTCTCTGCACCCTCTCCCTTGATCCCTCTCTCTTGTCCCCCTCCCTCTCTCTGCCCTTCTCTCTCTTCCCCTCTCTCTCTCTCTTTCCCCTTCTCTCTCTTCCCCTCTCACTCTCCCCACCTCTCTCTCACTCACCTCTCTCTCCCCACCTCTCTCTCGCCTACATCTCTCTCTCCCCCACCATTGCCTCTCCCCTCTTCCCTGTCTCCCATCTCCCTCTCTTCCCGCTCTAGACCCCCTCCCTCATCCCCCTCTCTCCCCTCTCTCTCCGCCTCTCGCTCCCCCTCTCTCTCTCACCTTCTCTCCCCCCTCTCTCCCCCCTCTCTTCCCTTCTCTCTCCACCGTCTCTCTCTCCCTCTCTCTTTCTCCCCCCTCTCTCTCCTCCCTCTCTCTTCCCCACTCTCTCCCCCTCTCTCTCCCCTCTCTCCCCCTCTCTCTCTCTCCCCCTCTCTCTCCCCCCTTCTCTCCCCCCCTCTCCCCTCCTCCCCTCTCTCTCCCCCCCTTTCCCCCCTCTCTTCCCCTCTCTCTCTCCCTCTCTCTCCCCCCCTCTCTTCCCCTCTCTCTCCCCCTCTCTCTCCCCCCTCTCTCTCCCCCCTCTCTCCCCCCTCTCTCTCCCCCCTCTCTCTCCCCTCCCCCTCTCTCTCTCTCTCCCCCTCTCTCTCCCCTCCCTTTCCCCCTCCCTCTCTCCCCTTCTCTCTTTCCCACTCCCACTGGCCCCCTCTCTCCACCTCTCTTATTATCCTTTTCACTACTCCACTTCTCTACCCCTTCTCTCTCCGCTCTCTTCCACTACTCCACTTCTCTACCCCTTCTCTCTCCGCTCTCTTCGTCTCCCCTCTCTCCGTCTCCCCTCTCTCTTCCCCTCTCTCCCCCCTCTATCTTCACTAACTCTCTCCCCATTCTGTCACCAAACCTTCTCCCCCCTCTCTCTCCCTCTCTCGGTCCCTCCCTCTCTCACCCTCTCACTCTCACCCACTCTATCCCCCACTCTCTCCCTCACTCTCTACCCCCCTCCGACACTCTTTCCCCACACTCACTTCCCCCACTCACTCCCCCATTCTCTGCTCCAGTCTCTCCCCCACTCTCTCCCCCCATGTCTCACCCTCTCTCTCACACCCCTTCCCTCTCCCCCACTCTGTTGGCCCCCTCTCTCACCCACCGATCTAGCCCCCTCCGCTCTCACCCCCACTCTCTCGTCTGCTCTCACTCTTCCCCTCTCCCCTCTCTCGCCCCACCACACTCTCTCTCCCCGCGCACTCTCCCGCTCTCTCTTCCCCTTTCACTCCACACTCTCTCCCTCCCTCCTCTTTATCCCCCTCTCTCTTTCCCTCTCTCCCTGCTCTCTCTACTCCCCCTCTCCCCCCTCTCTCCCTCTCTCTGTCCCGCTTTCTCACCCCCCGTCCCTCCCCTTCACTCGCCACCCTCTCTCGCCCCCTCTCCTCTACCCTTCTCCCTCTCCCCCCTCTCTCTACCCCTCTCTCTCGCACCCTCTCTCTCTCCCCCTCTGTACACCCTCTCTACCCCCTCTCCCACCCCGCCCACCTCTCTCTCCTCCTCTCGCGACCCACTCTCCCCTCTCTCCTCTCTCTCTCTCTCTCCCTCTCACTCTCTCCATCTCCCTCTCTCCCCATCTCTCTCCCCATCTCTCTACCCCCTTTCTGCCCTCTCTCTAACCCACTCCCTCGCTCCCTTCATCTCACTCCCCCTCTCTCTCCCTCTGTCTCTCCCCCTCCCCGTCGCTCTCCCCATCTCCCTCCCCCCACCTTCTCCCCTCACTCTCCCTCTGTCTACACCCACTCTCTCCCCCTCTCTCACCCCCACTCTCTCACCAACCTCCCTCCCCTCTCTCTCCTGCGCTCTCTCTAAGACTGTCTCTGACCCTGTCTCTCCCCTATCTCTCCCCCTCTCTCTCTCTGCCCTCTCTCTCCCCCCCTCCCATTCTCTCACCCCCCTCTCACCGCCCTCTCTCGCCCCGTCTCTCTCCCAGTCTCTCCCCCTCTCCCTGTCAATCTACCCATCTCTCTCCCCCTCTCTCCCCTCTCTCCCCCCTCTCTCCCCCTCCCTCTTTCCCTCTCTCTACCCCTCTCTCGCCCTCCCCACTCTCTGCCCCTCTCTCTCACACCCTGCTCTTTCACCACTGCTCTCTCACCCCCCTCTCTCACCTCCCTCTCTCCCCTCTCTCTCCCCTCTCTTTCTCTCTCTCCCTCTCTCTCCCCTCGATCTCTTCCCCTCTCTCTCCCCTCTCTTTCTCTCTCTCCCTCTCTCTCCCCCTCGATCGCTCCCCCTCTCTTTCCCCTTCTATCTCCCCCTTTCCTCTTCCCCTCTCTCTCCCCTCTCTCTCCCCACCACTCCCTCCCCTCTCTCTCTCCCTCTCGCTCTCACCCCCTCACTCACTCCCACACTCTCCCCATCTCTCTTCCCCCACTTTCTCCCCCCGCTCTCTGCCCCCACTCTCCCGCCCTCACTCCCCTCTCTCCCCCTCTCGCTCCCCCTCCCTCTCTCTCCCCTTCTCTCTCGCCTCTCTCTCCCCATCTCTCCCCTTCTCTCTCCCCCTCTCCCTTGCCCTTCTCCCTTGCCTCCTCTCCTTCCCTCTCTCGCCCTCCCTCTGTCGCCCACCCTCTCTCGCCCCTATCTCTCTGCCCTTATCTCTGCCACTCTCTCTGCCCCACTCTCTTCCCTCACTCTGTTACCACATTCTCCCTCCCACTCTCACCGCCTCTCTCCCCCTTCTCTCTCCCACTCTCTCTCCCCCTCTCTCCCCTTCCTGTCTCTCTTCCCCCTCTCTATCTCTCTACCACCTCTCTCTTCCCTTTATCTCTCCCTCCTTTCCCCCCTCCTCTCCCCCTCCTTTCCCCTCTCCCCCCTTCTCTCACCCCCTCTCACCCCTCCTCTCCCCCTCCTCTCCCTCCCCTCCTCTCCACCCTCCTCTCCCCCCTCCTCTCCCCCTCCTCTCCCTACTGCTCTCCCCCTACTCTCCACCCCACCTCTCCCCCTCCTCTCCCCCTCCTCCCCCCCTCCTCTCCCCCTCCTCTCTAACGTCACTCGCATCCCCCTCTCTACCTCTCACTCTCTCTCTCTCGCCTCTCTCTCTTCACTAAATCTCTCCCCAACTCTGTCAACTAACTCTCTCCCACTCTCTCTCACTCCCTCTCTCTCTCCCTTCTCTCTCCCTGCTCTCTCTCTACTCCCGCTCTCCCCCTCTCTCTCCCCCTCTCTCTCCCCCTCTCACAACCTGTCTCGCCCCCTCTCTCGCCCCATCTCTCCCCAGCCCCTCTCGCCACCCTCTCTCGCTCCCTCTCCCTACCCCTCTCTCTCGCATCCTCTCACTCCCCCTCTCTCACCCCTCTCTCTCTGCCCCTCTCGTCCCCCCTCACCCGCCTATCTGGCCCCCTCTCGGGCCCATTTTTCCCCTTTCTCTTCCTCTCACTCTCCCCCACTCTCTCGCCCTCTCTCTCCCCCTCTCTCTACCCCCTCTCTACCCCCTCTACCTCCCTCTCTCCCCCTCTCTCCGCCCTCCCGCTCCCTCTCCCTCCTCTCTCCCCCGTCCCCCTTTCTCCCCCTTCTCTCCCCCACACTCCCCCCCTCTCCCCCTCTCTCTCCTCCTCTCTCACCCCCTCTCTCTCCCCCTCTCTCTCATCCTCTCTCTCTCCCCCTCTCTCTCCCCCTCTAATCCCCCTCTCTCTCCCCCCTCTCTCCCACCTCTCCCCCTCTCTCTCCTCCTATTTCTCCACCTCTCTCTCATCCTCTCTCCCCCCTCTCTCCCCGCTCTCTCCCCCCACTCTCCCCCACTCTCCCTCCTCCTCTCTCCCCCCTGTCTCTTCTCCTCTCTCTCCCCCTCTCTCCGCGTCTCTCCCCCTCTCTCTCATTCCCTGCTCTCCCCCCTCCGCTCTCTCAACCCCCCCGCTCGCTCACCCCCACTCTCTCGCCCTCTCTCCCCTCTCTCTCCCCTTTCTCTCCCCCTCTATCTCTCCCCTCTTTCTCCCTCTCACTCTCCCGCTCACTCTTCCCCATTTCTCTCCACACTCTCTATCTCTGCCCCCTCTCTCTCCACCTCTCTCTCCCCCTCCCCCTCTCTTGCGCCCCTCTCTCACCCCCCTGTCTCGCCCCACTCTCTCGCCACCCACTATCGCCCTCCCTATTGTCCCTTCTCTCAAACCCTCTCGTTCTCCCCCAGTCTCTCCCCAATCTCTCCCAATCTCTCCCCACATCTCTTACCCCTCTCTCCCTCTCTCCCCCTCTCTCCCCCTCTCTCCCCCTCTCTCCCTCCATCAGTCTCTCCCCCACACTCTCTTCCCCCACACTCTCTCCAACCTCTCTCTCACCCTCTCTCTCCTCCTCTCCGTCCCCCTCTCTCTCCCCCTCTCTCGCCCCTCTCTCTCTCCCTCCATTCTCTGTCCCCCTCCCTCTGGCCACCTCTCTTTGTCACCGTCTCTCTCCTTCCCACTAACGTCTCTCTCAACACTTCTCTCGGCACCTCTCTCTCGCACCCCCTCTCTCTACCCCTCACTCTCTCTCTCTCTCCCCTCTCTCTCTTCACTAAATCTCTCCCCCACTCTGTCACCTAACTCCGTCCCACTCTCTCTCACTCCCTCCCTCCCTAACCCTCTCCCTCCACCACTCTCTCCCACACTCTCTCTCCCCCACTCTCTCTCGCTACTCACTCCCCCACTCTCTCTCCCTCACTCTCCCTCCACCACCCTCTCTTCCCCCACTGTCTCCCCCAATCTCTCCCCCAATCTCTCCTCCTACTCACTCCCCCCACTTTCTCTCCCCCGCACTTTCCCTCCCCCACTTTCTCTCCCACCCACTTTCTCCCCCCCACTTTCTCTCCCCCACTCCCTCCCTCCCTCCCTAACCTTCCCCTTCCTCCACTCTCTCCCCCACTCTCTCTCCCACTCTATCTCCCCCACTCTCCCCTCACTATTTCCCCCTCTCGCTCTCTCTCGATTCTCTGTCCCCCTCCCTCTGGCCCCCTCCCTCTGTCTCCCACTCTCTCCTCTCTCTCTCCACCCCGCCACTCCCCCCTCTCTCCCCCACTCTCCCACTCTCTCTCCCATCTCTCTCTCCCCCTCTCTCTCTCCCTCCATTCTCTGTCCCCCTCCATCTGTCCACCTCCTTCAGGCCACTCTCCCTCCCTCACGCCCCGTCTCTCCCCCCTCTCCCCGTCGCTTTCCCCGTCTCTCTCGCCCCCTCTCTCTCCCTCTCTCATCCCCCCTCTCTCCCGCTCTCTCTCGCCCTAGGCGTCACTCTTCCCCCTCCTTATCTCTCTGTCTGCCGCCTCTCTTTCTTTCTCCCCCTCTCTCCACACCCCTCTCACGCCTCTAACCCCTTTCTCCCCCCTCCCCTCCTCTCCCCCCTTCTCTCTACCGTCTCTCTCACTCCCTCCCTGCCTAACCCTCTCTCTCCCCCACACTCTCCCCGCACTCTCTCCCCTTTTCTCTCCCCATTCCCTCCCCCATTACCTCCCCATTCCCTGCCCCATTCCCAGCCCCACCCTCTCCCTCCCTCTCTCTCTCACCCCACTCTCTCTCCCTCCCACTCTCTCTCGACCTACTCTCTCTCGACCCACTCTCTTGCCCCCCTCTCTCGCCTCCCTCTCTCGCCCCCTCCCTCTCCTCCCCTCTCTCTGCTCCCCTCCCTCTCGCCCCCTCCCCCTGCCCCCTCCCTCTGCCCCCTCCCTCTGCTCCCCTCCCTCTGCTCCCCTATCTCTGCTCCCCTCTCTGTGCTCCCCTCCCACTGCTTCCCTCTCTCTGCTCCCTTCTCTCTGCTCCCCTCTCTCGCCCCCTCTCTCTGCTCCCCTCTCTCTGCTCCACTCTCTCTGCTCTCCTCTCCCTGCCTCTCTCCCCCTCTCTCTCCCCCCTCTCTCCCTCTCCCCTCCTTCTCCCCTGCTCTCCCACTAGCTCTCTTCCCCTCTCTCTCTTCCCCTTCTCTCTCCACCCTCTCTCCACACCCCTCTCTCTATCCCATCTCTCCTCCTCCCCCTCCCTTTCCCCCTCACTCCCTATCTCTCTACCCCTCACTCTCTCCCCCTAACTCTCTCTTTACTAAATCTCTCCCCCAACTCTGTCACAGAACTCTCTCCCCTCTCTCTCCCTCTCTCACCCCTTCCCTCTCTCAATCCGTTCCTCACTCGCCCTCTCACTCTCCCCATCTCTCCCTCCCCCGTCTCCGCCTCCCATCTCTCCCACTCTCTCCCCTCCTCTCTCTCCCCTCCTCTCTCTCCCCTCCTCTCTCTCTCCCCCCTCTCTCCCCTCCTCTCTCTCTCCAATCCTCTCTCCACTCCTCTCTCTCCCCATCTCTCTCTCTCCCCCTCTCTCCCCCTCTCTCACCCCTCAGTCTCCCCCTCCCTCCCCTCTCTCCCCTCCTCACTCCACCCCTCTCTCCACCATCTGTCTCCGCCTAACTCCCCCACTCTCTCCCCATCACTCTTTGCGCTCTCTTGCCCCCTCTCTCTGTCCCCCCCCACCTCTCTCTCTGTGCCCCACTCTCTCTGTCCCCTAACTCTGTCCGTCTTGCACTGTCCCCGCCTTCTCTGTCCCTCCTGTCATTCTATCACCCTTCTCTATCTCCCGTCTCTCTCCCTCTCTCACCCCTTCCCTCTCTCAATCCCTCCCTCATTCACCCTCTCACTCTCCCCATCTCTCCCTCTCCCATCTCCCCCTCCCATCTCCCCCTCCCATCTCCCCCACTCTCTCCCCTCCTCTCTCTCCCCCTCTCTCTCCCCTCCTCTCTCTCTCCCCCTCTCTCCCACTCTCTCCCCTCCTCTCTCTCCCCCTGTCCCCCTCTCTCCACCATCTGTCTCCCCCTCTCTGCCCACTCTCTCCTCCATCTCTCTCCTCCCTGTCTTGCCCCACTCTTTGTCCCCCTCTCTCTCTCCCCCTCTCTCTCTCTGTGCCCCACTCTCACTGTGCCCTAACTCTGTCCCCCTCGCACTGTTCCCGCTCTCTCTGTCCCTCCTGTCTCTCTGTCCCCCTCTGTCTGTCCCCCCTCTGTCCCCTCTCCCTCTGTGTCCCCCCTCTCTCTATCCCCCCCTCTCTGTCCCTCCTCTCTGTCGCCCTCTCTCTGTCCCCTTCTGTCTGTCCCCCTCTCTCTGTCCCCCCCTCTGTCCCCCTCTCTCTGTACACCTCTCCCGCCCTCTCTCTGTGACCCCCACTCTCTCTGTCTCCCCACCTCTCTCGGTCTCTATCGCTCTCTGTCCCCCTCTCTCGGTCCCCTCTCTCTCTGCCCCTCCGTCTCTCTGTCTTCCCTGCTCTCAGTCCGCCCCCTCTGCCCCCAAGGAAACAGCCTGGAAGAGGACAGAAATGGCCTATCCGGGTGGTGGAGTGCCCGATATCCGTTCCCTTACCCCCTCCCCCTGCCATGTTGGGAGGACCCTGGTATGAGCCAGGGAGGACAGGGACACCTCATGTGGAGATTCTGAAATATCCACGTCCCACCGACCGAGTAAGGAGCAATGTTCAGTGAAGGTCAATTCTCACTTTAAACCCACTGGCAGCTCCGTCCCCCCCCCCCCCCCACCCCGGCACAACTTAGAAGCAGTGGCCCTGATGTCATCTCCCTTTTGTGTCGAGCTGGTACAAATGGAATCCCCACGGTCTCGGTGGGCAGGAGGGTAGGCTCACAACACATCATCACCACCATCTCCCAGGAAGGGAGCACCGAGAGTCCCTCCTACACCTCCCCCTGTAAACAGCTCAAATACTGAAACTAATCTGTGATAGTTACTGCTCTCCCCACTTGTCCTGATATCTTCAACAATCTGTGCTCATATACACCCAGCGCTCTCTGCTCCTGCACCCCCTTTATAATGGCACAGCCTGTTTTAAATTGTCTTTCATTGTCTTTCCTACCAAAGTGCATCACCTCACACTGCTCTGCATTGATCCCCATCTGCTATAAACCTGAACACTATATCAATGTGTGATTGTCCTGTTAGAGTTCCACACTCTCCTCCATAGACTTCAGAGTTCTTCCAGGTTCTGTGCCACCTACAAACATTGAGATTGTTATAGTGTCACAGTCCCCATGAAACAACTGAAATCCTGCCCCAAATACACGAGAGTGATCAAGTGAAATGCTGATATATTCCTATGGACAGAGTCGAATAATGACATGCTGTCAATGGAGCAACAAAAGTCCTGACACACACCATACGGAGCGAATGAAATATTGACAAACCACAGAGCAAGAGAAATTGGATAGGTGCCACTTATCGATATTCATCAGAATATACCTTTCTGTACCTTTATTATACCAGAATGTACTTTTAAGAGAGGGTGAATGCTGTTCTGAACTGAGAGCTTACAAGCTCCTGTGTAAATGAGGGGATGGCAGACCCAGAAACAAAAAAGAGCTGGAGTCGGGTAATACGCAGTTAAGAGAAAGAGGGTCACAGAGTTGTGAATAGTTGATGTAAAATGTTCACTTTCAGAGTGAAAAAAAATAAATTGATGTTTTTATTTAAACAGTGGAATTTGGCAGATCTGTCCCTCATATTTTAACAATTTACGAGGCGAATTGAGCATTTCATTATGTTTCATTTAAATTACCAGATGAGCTTCACGCCGTGTCCTAACCATTCCCGTGTGTCTATCTGTTTGTCTCTGTGTGGGGCAGATCTGCCAGTCTCTGTGGTGCTTAATGTGATGCAACGCTACCCTTTGCTGGCCTCCACACGCCACTGCAGAGGCATTGGCAGAGGGTGAAATCCAACAGGGATTCATTCAGAGAGGGGGAAGGAGAGGGCAGCTGCTCACAGCACCATCCAAAATGATGTCTGATCCATGGACTGATCTAAATGTCCTTTAAACGTTGTAAGTGTCCCTGCTTTCACCACTTCCTCTGGAAGTTCATTCCACACACAAGCCAGCTTCTGTCTAACATAATTATCTCTCGTGACTTTCGTAAATCTTTTTTCCTCGCACCTTAAAATTCACTCAGTTTTGAATCCCCAACTCTAGAGAAAAGACATCAGTCCTTCAGCTTCCCTGTATCCCCCATTATTTTATAAACCTGTGTAAAGTTACTGCTTAATCTCATATTCTTCAGTGAAAGAAGTCCCAGCCGATCCAGCCTATCCTTATAGCTCACTCCCTCCTTTCCCAGCAACATCCAGGTTAATCTCTTCTCAATCCTCTCCAGCTTAATAGTATCAACGTCAGTAATATCAAAGTGAATAGTCAAGGTATGTTCTAAGGGTACTGGGAGTCCAAAACTAGAGGACATAGGCTTAAGGTGAGAGGGGAAACATTTAAAAGTGACCTACAGGACAGCGTGTTCACCCAGAGGATGGTGTGCCTATGGAATGAGCGGGCAGGGTGACCAGACTAGACACAGTATTACAGAAGAGGTCTCACCAATGTCCTGTACAACCACAACATGACATCCCCACTCTGATACTCAAAGGTCTGTCCTATGAAGAAATGTGTGTTAAACACCTTCTTAACCACACTATCTGTATGAGATGCAAATTTTAAAGAATTAAACCTGACGGCCTAGGTGTCTGTACTACAGCACTGCCAAAGGCTCTACTTTTAATTGTATAGGACCTGCTGTTTTTTGATTTACCAAATCCAATACCTCGCATTAATACAAAATAAACTCCATTCACCACGCCTCAGCCCAGTGAGTGATATTACTGTCACCTCACCCTCCCCCTTCAATTTTAAAATGCCCTCCCCTTCTCCAGGAGGCCTACACACTCCGGCCTTGATTTTCACAAAGACCCTGAGCTTGGTTTGCCTTGTGTGGTTAGGGGGAAGAGTGACAAATTGTAGGCACAGTCAGTGGGGAGGAGAGGCTGGACAGTAATCAGCGGCCTGGTGTAACTTCATGGTTTTAGGAAAAGGGGAGTCACACATGAGAGTTGGGTAAGAGTGATCGGTGTTTTGTGACCAGAAATTAAGCTCTTCCTTCGTCTCTGGTGTTCAGTAATAAATATCTATTTGAGACCATTCATTGGGCAGAGTGTGTCTGCAGGATTTCTTTCCTTAATATTGCAGACTACAGATAATAGCAATTAAAGATGTTTATAGTTAATTTCGATGGCACAGCACATACACTCAACATCCTGCAGTTGAGACAAATATCTTGCGTTTGCTTAAAAATACACAGTGTTGTTTGTAATTCAGTAATAGTAATCTGATTATAATAAATCCACACTGAGCTGAAAGTGGGCACTAAAATATGACCCAAAATCTGGGTATGGTAGTGTGGCGGGTAGTGTCCCTGTCTCTGAGCCAGAGCTCTGTATTTGATTCCAATTCCTGAATTTGCGTGGTAGTGTTCCTAGCTCTGGGCTAGAAGGCCTGGATTCAAATCCTGCCTGTTGCAGAGGTATGTTCCAGCATGTCAGAACAGGCTGATGAACAAACACACAGGAGAATACTGTTACAGCTTTATCGATATTGCTGAGTGATGCTAGTGTCCCTTTCTCCGGGCGTAAAGCCCACAGAGGTGTCTCAGGATACATCTGAACAAACTGATTAAAATGGATTTAAAATTGTGACTTGATGGAGAAGGAAGAGGTATCAATATTGCATTTCAGAATTTAGGCCCAGAATGAGTGAAAGTACATCCATTCATGTTGATTGGAGTCACATTTTGCAGCAGTAAAAGTTTATAAAATCAAAATGGCCATAGATAGGGTGAGTAGACAGGGGTTTTTCCCCAGGTTAGGGGCATCCAAAACTAGAGGGCATTGGTGGCCAGTGAGAGGGGAAAGGTTTTAAGGAGACCTAAAGGGCACCATTTCACACAGAGGGTGGTCAGCATATGGAATGAGCTGCCAGAGGAAGTGATGGAGACTGGTACAACTACAGCATCTGGGTACTGAGAGATCTGGTGATCTTTTCCAGCAATTTCTGTATTTCTTTTAAAAATACATTCAGTTTAACACAGGTATTCTGAATAAATTAAACATTTTTATTTTTTAATGACGCAGGGACATATAAGTATATCTTCAAAATGACCAAGACCATTTTCTGCGAAGGGTATGGCTCTGTGTATGACAGCAGCAATGATGCACCTGCATTGAACAGGTAATGTGATGGAGATATAGTTTGGACAATGTACAAGGAGAGCTCACATGGTCCAGTTTGGGAGACGATGTGTGATTCAACTCAGAGAGGGAGAAAATGCAATCTGCCTGAGAAGGAATGGGCTATTGCACTCTCTCTCGTTCATTGTTCCTCATCAAAGCAATGTGTGCGAGCTAAACAAATGTCTACAGTCATCGTTACCATTCTTATTTTTATGGAATCCCTGCAGTGTGGAAACATGCCCTTCGACCCAACAAGTCCATACCAACCTTCCCAAACCATTTCCCTATATTTACCCCTGACTAATGCACATAACCTAGAAATCCCTGAACACTACAGACAATTTAGCATGACCAATCCACCGAACCTACACAGTTTGTGGTAGCAAACTGGATCACCCATTAAAAGCTCACACAGAAAAGGGGAGAATGTGCAAACTCCACACAGACAGTCACCCATGGCTGGAATCGACCCCAAGTCCCTGGTGCTGTGAGGCAGCAGTGCTAACCACCGTACTACCCTTTGGATGATCCCGAACCAGAATTCACTGGAATCTATTCACTTCCTAAAGCAAAGGGAATTCAGCCAAATCCAAACTCTCCCAGGATGAAACCCCATTGCTAGCAGCTTGTGTGAGTACAATATCTTCAGAAGCATAATAGCATTTTGGACAATCTCACATTTTTTTCCTTTGTCATGAGTTCCAATAGTATTTGGACAAAGTTCTTTCAAGTTAAAATTGCAGAGATTTTGTATGTGTGTGTGTGTCAGTGTTTTTAGAAAGGGAAATATTGATGATATATTTGCAATACCCAAACAGTTAGCCATTCATCATTCCATCATAGTTTGAGTAACATTGCCCTGGATCATAAAGGTGTTGTTTCAGCAGATTAAAGAAACTAGGCTGACTTGTTCCTAAAACTGACTCTAACCCAGTCTGAGACCGATATCATCGGCCATATCACCGACCTGGTCATATTTAAAATTTGTTGTAAGCAGTGGAGGAGTGTGACTAGAAAAGGAAACAGTGACCCCAAAAGGCCAGGGAACTATAGACCGGTGAGCCTGATGTCAGTGGTGGGTAAGTTGTTGGAGGGGATTTTGGGGGATAGCATTTACATACATTAGGGAATGCAAGGGATGATCGGGGTAGACAACGTGGCTTTCTGCATGGGAAATCATGTCTCATTAATTTGGTTGAGTTTTTTGAAGAGGTGACAAAGAAGATTGATGAAGGCAGTTTGGAAGACATTGTCTATATGAACTTCAGCAAGGTGTTCATTTAAAGAACAAAGACCAAAGAAAATTTACAGCCCAGAAACAGGCCCATCGCCCTTCAAGCCTAAGCCGATCCAAATGTACTGTCTAAATCTGTCGGTCAATTCCTAAGCATCTGTATCCCTCTGCTCCCCACCTACTCATGCATCTGCCCAGACGCATCTTAAATGAATCTACCCTGCCTACCTCTACCACATCTGCTGGAAACGTGTTCCAAACACCCACCACCCTCTGTGTGAAGTACTTACCTCGTGTATCCCCCTTAAACTTTCCACCTCTCACCTTGAAAGCGTGACCTCTCTTTATTGAATCCTTCACCCTGGGAAAAAGCTTGTCTCTATCCACCCTGTCTATACACTTCGTGATTTTGGAAACCTCAATCAGGTCCCCCCTCAATCTCCTTTTTTCTAGGGAAAATAAACCTAACCTACTCAGCCTCTCTTCATAGCTAGTATTTCATTCTGATTGGTAGACAGATTAGTAAGTTTCAGTCACATGGGATACAGAGGAAGCTAGTCACAATTGGCTTGACGGAAGAGGGATATTTTTCAGACTGGAGGCTTGTGAGCAGCAGTGTGCTGTAAGAATCAGGACTGAGTTCACTGCATTTCATCATTTATGTAAAGAATTAGATGTGAATACTGGGGCCATAGTTAGTAAGTTTACAGATGACATCAGAAAGGTCGTGTAGTACATTATCTCAGAGTACAACGAGACCACAATTAGATGGGACAAACGGGCAAGGAGTGACAGATGAATTTTAATGTAGATAAATATGAAGCTTTGTATTGTGTGAAGGCAAATCAAGGCAGAAATTATGCACTTAATGATCAGGTCCTGGGGAGTGTTGTGGAACAAAGGGACCTAGGGCTGCAGGTATATTGTTCCTTGATGTGGAATCTCAGGTAGACAGTGTGGGACAGAACACATTTGGCACATTTGCCTTATCAGTCGGAGCATTCAGTACAGGAGTTGTGGTGGTATGTTGTATCTGTACATGATGTTGTGAGGACACTTTATGAATACTGCATACAAATCGGTTTTCTGCAGAAAGGATTGATACGGATGTTCCAGGACTGGAGGTTTGAGCTTCATGGAGAGGTTGGTTAGGTTGAGGTGTTTCCCCTAGAAGTGTCAGAGGTTGAGGGGTGACATTATAGACATTTATAAAACCATCAGGGGCATGGATATTCTGAACAGCCACTTTCTGCTCCCCAGGATGGGAGGGTGGTGGGGGCGGGGGGGGGAGGTGGGTGGCGGACCAGAACAAGAGGGCATAGGTTGAAGGTGAGAGGGCGAATGAGGTAAATGTTTCACACACAGAGTGGTGTGTACATAGCAATTGCTGTCAGAGGAAGTGATGAAGTTGGTTAGGATCGCAGATTTAAAAGTATCTGAGAGGAGGGATATTGGCCAAATGCTGGCAAATGGTACTGGGTCAGATTTGACATCTGCTCGGAGTGAACAGATTGCACTCATGGGTCTGTTTCCGTTCTGCATGAATCTCTGATTCGACAAGTGGGATGACAAAAAATTCTGAAATGACCTTTCAAGTCAGAATTCTCTTCACTGGAAGTTTATTGTGCCTCTATGCTCATGTTGATTGAAAGCTGCGTGAGGTAAATATTTGACAGAGAAGTGAGTCATGCATAATGGCACACAGACGGGAAAGTGAGGCTGAGACCACAATCTGATCAGCCACAATCTTAGTGCCTGGTGGAGAAGGCCCAAAGTATCTAATGACCCACTCCTGCTCCTCAGTCCCATGTTCCTGTGTTCCATTCAGCCCCTCAAACCTGCTAGGCAGGAGCAGTTGGAGGCCACTTTCTCCGATAAACTGGTGCACAGAAACAGAGAAGACCATTCGCCCCTTCAAGACTGTCCCACACGGTTTGAGGTGATTTGAGAAATGTGTTTGGAAAATCCAGGCTGGCTATGAAAGAGGCCCCTCATCTCTCTTTGCAGAGCTCCCCCTCTCTGCAACTTGTGCTTCATTTGTTGGTCATGTTGTAGACTCAGATTCACTGTAAATACAGCCCACATACCTCACCAAGCAATGGCTCACAAAGTCCTCTGATCTCCATCACTGCAACATTCAATAACAGAACTTTCATGAAAATAACACCCACTAACTTTCAAATAACAATTTGGGAAAACATCAGAATCAGGGGCAGGTCGTTCACTGCCCAAGCCTGCCTTGGCCTTCACTAAAATCATGGCTGATCTGCTCCTGGCCTCAAATCCTTTTTCATACCCAATTATTCATAGCCCTCAACTCTCTGACAGGTCAATATCCATCTACCCCCTCTTCAAATACTTTCAGTCATTTTGCTCCCCAACATTCTTGAGAAGAGAAATCCTGACATTCAATCCCACCTGTTTGAAGAAAACACTTGCTGCTCCTATATTATGGATTATTGATGTGAACAAAAGAGGTTAACGCAAGGGTTCAGGTAAAAATGACTGACCCTGATATCAAGGCAGTGGTTGACTTCGGTTTACATCAAGGAGCTTAACAAAACTGGACTTAATGGGAATCAGAGTAACCTCTCCAGTGTTTGGGGTCAAACATGGCACAAAGGAAGATGTTCATCATCTCAGTCCTGGGTCACCTCTGTGCGAGATCCTCAGGGTAGCTTCCTCTTCATAAACATCTTCAGCTGCTTCATCCATGTCTCCCCGCCCCCACCCTCCCCACCATAAAGTCAGAAGTGGAGATGGTCGCTGAAGATTCCACAATGTTTGGAACATTTTTTCCCCCCTCAGCTCCTGAACTGGTCTGTGTCCATGTGCAGCAAGACCCAGACCCCATTGAGACTTGTGCTGTTAAAGTGTCAGTAACATTCATGTAACAGCACTGCCTGACACTGCACATTGCCACAGTAAAACAAGAGTTCATTCAGCACCTCACGCTGGTTTCACAGGGACATGAGGAAGCCATTCAGCCCATTGACACTATTGGAGAAGAACAGTGACAGCCCACTCAGTGTCTCCAGACTATTTCTCAGGACGGGAAGGAGTCGAGTGTGATGGACCACATCGGAGCCCCTCGAAAATATTTGCAGGCAGTAGCCGCGATTCTAATGTTTTCTTATTTTAAAGGAAATGTAAAGTTTCTGTTCCAAATGCAATGTGACTGGTCAAACTGCTTGGTGTGAAGCAAAACACCATTTACTTAAACACGAAAGATGAAACAAAACCAAAGAAAGAGGAATTTAGAATAACGTAATTCTATTGGACAAGTTAACAGAATAATGGATCTAGGAACTATTACTAATGAACTGTTCCAATATAGGAAAATCCCATAAACACATCCCTTGGCAAAAAGGAATATTCAGACACAGATTGTCACAAACATTTCGCCAATCCAGGAATTAAAAACAGCAGCAAGAGAAATTTCAGAGACGGTTGCAACCAGAAAATATTCCCTGAAGCTTCCAACTTTGTTGAGACCCCAATAGTTTCTGATGTTACTGAGAAACCAAAACTCAGAGATCCTAATCTGTGAGAGCTGGCCACACCCATTCATACTGCATTAAAACAAACCCAAGGCGTTCCTCGCTGTTTACTCGAGTGGTCTTAACTAGCCAGCTTGGTAACGATCATTCGATCTCTCTCTTAAAATAAGCCAGGAAAAAACAACCTCTTAAAGCTGCAGCATGCTCACACTTGCCAGCACATCAAGCTGTCAAACAGGAACCCAGTCAGGCCCTTGGTCCTGTCCAATTGGGCGAGGAAGTAGCCAGTCAGTCCCTTGAGCCACTTACGCAGGAACAGTAGGAGGCCATTCCCACCATAATGCACTTACACGGTGGCAGAATGAGGTAATTTATGCTGATTCCTGATGAATGTATTATGCCCGAAACGTCGATTCTCCTGGTTCTCGGACACTGCCTGACTGGCTGTGCTTTTCCAGCAATCAACTCTCTACTGTGATCTCCAGCATCGACAGTGTTCACTGTCTCCTAATTGATGCTCTAACATGATGAACAAGTGGAGCAGAGGCTGAATAGACAGACTGCTCCATGTTGTTCCTCTTGGCTCCAGTCCCTATGATACACATGTGGGACTTTAACATGGTTCTCTAGCGGTGAGCAGAGAAACTATATGTCTTGTGTGAAGTCTCAAGAAGGCATCTTTCATCTCCGAGAAGAAAGCCTGCTGTTTCAATGTAGGGCTGAAGCTGGTGGGAATGGCTACCTGTTTAAGATGGAAGGTATTATGGCTGCTGTTGGGGATTGTGAGCAACCTGACGTTCAGTACAGGGTTCACACACCGACTGCACAATAACGTGGGGAGAGTTAATTTAGGCATATAACCTAATAGGAAAGTCACGTTAGACTGATGAATTAATTCTGTAAGTTCAAATAATGATGTTCTTGTTCATGTTGGTCTTGTCTAGTGCATGTCCTGTTCAGTGTAACCTGTATGCCTTACTCTGTCCAAGTCTATTTCCACCCTATGATCTCTCTGGCCATGCTTACTATGATCTTCCTCCACTGCTCATAAACAAAGTGTTTCCCTGGACTGAGGTACACGTGACCATAAATCAAACCAATCAATGTATGGAATTTCTCTCTCTGTCAAAGTCTGTTTTGGATATAAGTGATCGCTGCCACTCTTCTTGTTTCAGCATCACTATTTCTTGGTCTCTCACAGCTCTGCAGGTTAAACACTCAGCTTCTCCACTTTATTCTCATGATACCATCATCAGTGTCTGTGGTAAGGGAATCATTCCTTACAAAGGAGATCAAATCTGTAGAGAGTGCCCCAAATGCTCTCTCAGCAAGGCTCTACAACAGCCGGAATATGGCTTTACTTATGTACTCGAATCATCTTACAATGAAGGACAGCATACCATTGACTGCACCCATTACTTCCACAGGGTTTGATTCAGACCAGTCAGCGTAGACATGTGAGTTGGAGATCATGCTTCCCAAATTTCTTAGAGTCCTTTGGTGAAGTGACCAAGAAGGTTGATGAGGGCAGAGCGGTAAACGTAGTCTCTTTGGATTTCAAGTAAGGCCTTTGAGAAGGTTCCACATGGCAGGCTGCTCTGGAAGGTTCCATCACGTGGAATGTTGGGGGATTTGGCCAGTTAGATACACAGTTGGCTTGTTGGTAGGAAGAAGAGGTTTTAGTGGAAGGATGCTTGTCAGACTGGAGGCTTGGTCCATAGCTGTTTGTTATCTATGATTTGGTTGAGAATGCACAAGGCATGATTAGTAAGTTCGCAGATGACACTGAAATAAGTGGGAGCATGATCAGTGTGGAAGATTATCAGAAATTGCAGCAGGCCCTTAATCGGGTGGGCAAGTGGGCCGAAAAATGGCAATTGAATTTAATATAGAAATGTGAGGTCTTGCATTTTGGAATCTCAAATCAAGGTAGGAGTTCCATGGTGCATGCGAGAGCCTTATGGGGTGTAGTGTGCAGAGAGACCTTGGCGTTCAGGTGCATGGTTCCCTGAGAGTGGAGTCACAGGTCGACAGGGCAGTGAAAAGGGCATTTGCGACACTGGCCTTCATCAGGTAGGATATTGAGTATAGAAGTTGGGAATTTAGGTTGCTGTTACACAGGACTTTGGTAAGGCCGCACTTGGAGTATTGTGTTCAGTTTTGTCACCTTGTTATAGGGAGGATGTTATTAAATTAGAAAGAGTGCAGAAGAAATTTACAAAGACATTGCCAGGACCCAATGGTCTGAGCTATAGGAAGAGGTTGGACAAGCTAGGACATTTTCTTTAGAGTGATGGAGACTGAGGGGGGACCTTATAGAGCTGTATAAAATCATGAGGGATATGGATAGGGTGAAAGCTCTCAGTCTTTTCCAAGTTCTAGAAAATCGAGGACGAGAGGGGATCAGTTGAAGGTTAAAGGGGAAAGAATAAAAGGGAACCTGAGGGGCCACTTTTTTACAGAGAGGGCTGGTACATGGATGAGCTGCAGCAGATGTGGCTGAGGGGGGTACATGAACAACATTTCAATAGCATTTGGATAAATATGGGGATCGGAAATGACTGGAAAGATATGGGCCAACTGCAGGGAAATGGGGTTAGCGTGGATGGACATTTACAAGGTGGAGTCAAACCCTTCTGTTAATTAAACACAAACACCCAGAAAAGCTCGCCTCACCTTGTAATCTGTTAACATATGAGCGACAGAGATCTCCTACATTCCACTATTTAAACAAAAATTAGCAAGTTAATTTCTTAACTTTAATAGTGAACACTAAACAACAACTATTCACGAATCTAAGCCCCCCTTCTCTTAGCTACTTACTATCTGACTCCGACTCTGTAAAAATATGCTGTTCCAACAACCCACATATGAAACATTACAACCACACATTCTCTATCTTCCCCGCTGCGTTCACTCTTCCAGCTGCTGATCTCCTGGGTCATTTTTGTTACGCAAGTAGCTTTGATATGAACATGTATCTTTGATAGAGAGTGTGATAAATGGCCAGTTAGCACTCCTGCTCTACAGCAGTTACTCTGCTGTTGGTTTGGCAGTGGCTCTCCCTCTAGTGTTCAAAATGCTGGGTTTATATACTCCCCATGACATAGTAATTCTCATAATTTGATTGCTTTCCAGGTGTCCAAACAATAATATTCACATTCTTTTGGCTTCTGGTATCCTGAGCGTTACTTAAACTGTTTGGTTGTATTTGCATTGTTATCAAAACAGCAAACAAAACTCAGGTTTCCATTTCCCAGTTAGTTGTTACATGTGGAACAGTGTGACCTTTAGCTGGCATCTGTGGCTGTACTTTCTATTCAGCAAAGCCCGTTCTGTCTTTAAATGACTGGACATGATTTCGGCTTCATAACACCTCCCCACTTCAAAAAAAGCATGAAATGGCAGAATGAAAAGATGGCTTCATTTCTTTTCCTCTAATTCTTAATCCCATTATTATGAAATACAAAAGTATTAATCTCAGCTATACCATACATATTAATTCTGCACACATATATATGACACTGCAATAATTCAAATTTAATCTAAACATTTTCCTTTAAATCCACGATTACGCATCTGCTATCACATTTTAGGACCTACAACATGTACGTTTTGTAAGGTTAAAGTTGGTAAGATAAGACTCCAATGAAATAGTCTCATTTCTGGTCTTTAAATATTTCAAAAAATGCGAGAGGTATGTCGTTCTCCACAACCACCTCCGATTATTCCTTTGTCATATAAACATTAAAATATTGTCAGTCCAGTGCTAAACTTAATCATTCTTTTTCAATAATGGAAATTTTATTTTTTTTTTCTGGTGGATATTGAGTTTTTTTCGACAAGTAGCCAATTGGTCATATAATTCCATCATCCTCTTTCTGTATCAATACATCTTCGACCACTATACCCCGAGCATCAAACACAATTTTCGAAGGGTTTCAAAATATTTGGTGTAGCTAAAGCTGGTGTGGTGATTAATCCTGCTTTGAAATTCTCAAATGCCTCCTGGCATTGTTCTGTCCACCACAATTCTGTGTTCTTCTTTAATAAATCCCTCAGTGGTGCCAATACGCTGCTGAAGTTTACAACAAACTTCCGATAGAATCCACTCAGTTCCAAAAATTGAAGCACCTCTTTCTTCGAGGATGATCGTGGAAATTCCTCAAATCCCTTCTTCTTTGTGTTCCATGGGGTCAACCTCCCATGTCCAATGTAATGTCCCAAGAACGCCACCTCTGCCTTCGCGAATTCTGTTTTCTTTAAGTTTATTACCAAGTTTGCTTCTTTTAATCGTTCAACATGCTCAGCCAACTGTAACATTTGAGCTTTCAATCACTTGCTAAAGATCACCACATCAAAACCAAAAACTGCACAATTTGTTCATCTGGCCGCAACTCCATTCCTGAGTCTTAAATGTAGTGGTGTATTATTCATTCACATGACGTACTCTAACATTTTTTTGTCATATCCGGTATCTTTACCAGATAGTTGAACTGACTTAATTTTTTTTTAATTTGAAAGGGAACACTAAACCTGGCTTTGAAGGGATTACCTACCACTGGTGGCAATACTAACACGTCATCCCCACGGGAAATCATCAATGTTTCAGAGTTTTTATCTGCCACCTGCTTCACTCTACACTGTGCCCTCTTCGGGTGCTGTTTAGCGAACTCACCTACTCCATCTAATTTCTCCCTCACCTCAGATACATAATCCAAGTGTGAGATCTCCGACTTCGGCCCTGTCAATTTATATTTAATTAATTTCAAAGGACCTCTCACTTCATGTACGAATATTAACTCAAAGGAAGTAAAGTGAGTAGAATTATTTGGGGCATATCTAATGGCAAAGAATATAATGAGGCTCCTTTATTCCAATCATTCGGGTAATTCTGACAGTACGCTGTTACTATTGTCTTCAGCTTCTGATGCCAACTTTCCAAGACTCCCTGTGATTCGGGATGCGATGCACTTGACTTAAACTGCTGCATGCCGAAGCTATCCATGACGTCCTTAAACAGCTGCGCGGTAAAATGAGACCCTTGGTCTGACTGAATCACACTGCGTAGCCCACAGTGAGTAAAGAAAGCTACCAAGTCCTCCACTTCCCTTTTTCCTTTAAACTCCATAATGGAATTATCCATGGAAATCGGGTAGACACATACATTATGATCAGCAGATATTGGTTTCCACTTTAATTTGGAAAGGGGAGCAACACAATTAATCATAACCCTTAAGAAAGGTTCGTCGAATACAGTAATTGGCAACAACGGTGCTGGTTTTATTACTGCCTGTGACCTACCTACCATTTGGAATGTATGACATGTACAACAAAAATTAACCATGTCCTTGTTCATTCCAGCCACTAGAAATGCTTTAGCCTGAGTCTTCTGTGCATCAACTCCTTTGGAGTTTTCTTTCGGTTTTCCTTCCTGTTGTAACTTATGACAGTGGGATCTTGTTACTACACAGTCTGGAAAAATCCCTGGGTATTTTAATTATAATTCCCCTGTTCTCTGGTCTTACTTTGGCTTCTCCACCACAGGGGGTGCCTTTCCCACCTTGGATCCTGCCACATCATTCCCAAGAACAAAATGTATTCCTGGAACTGACCCTCTGTCACTCAATCTCACTGTTACTTCCCCAACCTTGATGTGGCACTCCAACCTGATGTTACACAAGGGAATGCTTAATTTCTGTCCCCATTCAATAAATTATCATGCTGTTGAGTAATATGTCAGAAAGAGTGAAAATACTTTCATCTCTTACGATTAGAGGCCGAGGGAAAGTGATGACTGCAGATGCTGGTTATCCGAGTTGAAAAGTGTGGGGCTGGAAAAGCACAGCAGGTCAGCAGCATCCGAGGGGCAGGAAGGTTGACGTTATAGACAATAGACAATAGACAATAGGTGCAGGAGTAGACCATTCTGCCCTTCGAATCTGCGCCACCATTCAATATGATCATGGCTGATCTTCCTTAATCAATATCATGTTCCTGCCTTATCTCCATAACCCTTGATTCCATTATCATTGAGAGCTGTATCCAACTCTTTCTTATATGAATCCAGAGACTGGGCCTCCACTGCCCTCTGGGGCAGAGCATTCCACACAGCCACCACTCTCTGGGTGAAGACGTTTCTCCTCATCTCTGTCCTCAATGGTCTACCCTGTATTTTTGAGCTGTGTCCTCTGGTACGGCACTCGCCCATCAGCGGAAACAAGTTTCCTGCCTCCAGACTGTCCAATCCTTTAATAATCTTATATGTCTCAATCAGATCCCCTCTCAGTCTTCTAAACTCAAGGATATACAAGCCCAATTGCTCCAGTCTTTCAGCGTAAGATAGTCCCGCCATTCCAAAATTGACCTCGAGAACTTACGCTGCACTCCCTCAATACCAGAATGTGTTTCCTCAAATTTGCAGGCCAGAACTGCACACAGTACTCCAGGTGTGGTCTCACCAGGGCCCTGTACAGCTGCAGAAAAACCTCTTTGCTTCTATACTCAATCCCTCTTGTTATGAAGGCCAGCATGCTATTAGCCTTCTTCACTACCTGCTGTACCTGCATGCTTACCTTCATTGACTGGTGTACAAGAACACCCAGATGTCTTTGTACTGCCCCTTTACCTAAATTGCTTACATTTAGGTAGCAATCTGCCTTCCTGTTCTTGCCACCAAAGTGCTTAACCATGCAATTATCCACATAAAACTGCATTTGCCATGCATCTGACCACTCAACTAACCTGTCCAAGTCACCCTGTAATCGAACATCCTCCTCACATTTCATCCTGCCACCTAGCTTAGTATCATCAGCAAATTTGCTAATGTTATTACTCATACTATCTTCTATATCATTTATATATATTGTAAAAAGCTGCAGTCCCATCACTGATCCCTGTGGTACCCCACTAGTCACTGCCTGACATTCCAAAATTGAGCCATTTATCACTACTCTTTGTTTCCTATCAGCCAACCAGTTTTCAATCCCAGTCTGTACTTTGCCCCCAATACCATGTGCCCTAATTTTGCTCACTAACCTCCTATGTGGGACTTTATCAAAAGCTTTCTGAAAGTCCAGGTACACTACATTTACTGGATCTCCCTCATCCATCTTTAGAGTTACATCCTCAAAAAACTCCAGAAGATTAGTCAAGCATGATTTCCCCTTCATAAATCCATGATGACTCTGACCTATCCTGTTACTACTATCCAGATGTGTGGCAATTTCATCCTTTATTATAGACTCCAGCATCTTTCCCACCACTGAGGTCAGACTAACTTGTCTATAATTTCCTATTTTCTCTCTCTCCCACCTTTCTTAAAAAGTGATACGACATTAGCTACCCTCCAATCCATAGGAATGATCCCAAATCTATCAAATTCTGGTAAATAATCACCAGCACATCCACGATTTCTCGAGCCACCTCTTTCAGTACCCTGGGATGTAGACCACCAGGCCCCGGGGACTTATCAAACTTCAGACCTAACAGTCTCTCCAACACCAATTTCTGGAAAATATAAATTCGCTTACGTTCAGGTCCTTCAGCCACTGCTACCCCAGGGAGATTGCTTGTGTCTTCCCCAGTGAACACAGTTCTGAAGTACCAATTCAATTCTTCTGCCATTTCTTTGTTCCCTGTAATATATCCCCCTGTTTCTCTTTTCAAGGGCCTAATTTTAGTCGTAACCATTTTTTTGCCATTCACATTCCTGAAAAAGCTTTTACTTACCCTCCTTTATATTTTTGGCCAGTTTACCTTCGTACCTCATTTTTTCTCTGTGTATTTCCTTCTTAGCAATCCTCTGTTGTTCTTTAAAAGCTTCCCAGTCCTCCGTTTTCCCACTTATCTTTGCTATGTTATGCTTTTTCTCTTTTACCTTTATATGTTTCTTAACTTCCCTCGTCAGCCACGGCCACCATGCCTCCTCCTAGGAACTTTCTTCCTTTTTGGAATGAACTGATCCTGCATCTTCTGTATTATACACAGAAATATCCGCCATTGTTCCTCCACTGTCATCCCTGCTAAGGTATCAAACCATTGAACTTTGGCCAGCTCCTCCCTCATAGCTCCATATTTCCCTTTATTCAACAGAAATATTGTCACTTCTGATTGTACCCTCTCCCTCTCAAAGTGCAGATTGAAGCTTATTGTATTATGATCACTACTTCCCAATGGCTCCTTCACTTCGAGGTCTCTGACCAATTCTGGTTCGTTGCACAATACCAGATCCAGAATTGCCTTCTCCCTGGAAGGCTCCAGCACCAGCTGTTCTAAGAATCCATCTCGGAGGAACAAAGTCCCTTTCTTGAGGTCCAATACCATCCTGATTCTCCCAGTCCACTTGCATGTTGAAATCCCCCATAACATCTGTAGTAACATCTTTGCGACAGGCCAATTTCAGCTCCTGAGTCAACTTACATCGGACATCCAGACTACTGTTTGGGGGCCGGTCGATAACTACAAAGAGAGACTTTTTATCCTTAGAATTTCTCAGCTCTATCCACACTGACTCTACATCCTCTGATTCTAAGTCCCCCCACGCAAGGGACTGAATATCATCCCTTACCAACATGGCCACCTGACACCCTCTGCCCATCAGTCTGTCCTTACGATAGCACGTGTAGCCTTGTATATTTATTTCCCAGGCCCTGTCCCCATGAAGCCACGTCTCAGTTATCCCCACAATATCGTATTTACCAATTTCCAAAAGAGCCTCAAGCTCATTCATCTTATTTCTTATGCTTCGTGCATTCATGTGTAGTATTTTTAATTTGTTCCTGCCTTCACCCTTCCCATCAACTCCTATTTCACTCAACCTTACAGCATGATCCCTATCAGAGTTTTCTCCCTCATTGATACAATTGTCTTTCTTGACTTACCTTGTTCTAATTTTCACTTCAATTTCCTTCTTAAACATCCAGTTTGTCCCCTCCCCCCGCTAGTTAGTTTAAACGTAGCTGTGTTGCAGTAGCAAACCTGCCTGCCAGAATGCTAGTCCCCAACCTATTAAGGTGCAAACCGTCTCTTTTGTAGAATTTATGCTTACCACAAAACATACCCCAGTCATCCAAGAATTTAAATCCTTGCTTCCTGCACCAGTTTCCCAGCCACACGTCCAAGCCCATTATCTCCCTGTTTATAGCCTGCGGAGGAACTGGAAGCAAACCGGAGATAACCACCCTGGACGCCTTGCTTTTCAGCCTTTTTCCTCGTTCTCCGAAGTCCCGCTGTAGTATGTTCCTCCTCTTCTTCCCGACATCAATTGTACCGACATGTACCACCACCTCTGGTTCTTGACCTTCGTCCTTGAGGATTTCCTGCACTCTGTCTGTGATGTCATTAACCCTGGCACCAGGAAGGCAACAAGCCATCCTTAAGTCCCGCTTGCTGCCGCAAAAATCCCCGTCAGTTCCTCTCACTATGGAGTCCCCTCTTGCCACGGCTCGGTGCGATGTCCGACTATTCCGCTCTGCCTCCACGCCAACTTTTGATTGACAGACCTGGCCGCCTCGCGGACTGGCAGTGTCATGTGTCTCGACGGTTTCCAAAAGATTCAACTTGTTCCTGACAGGTACTTCCCCCGGGGTCTCTTGCACCCCGGGGTCTCGTCTCCACCTTCCTCATCGTCTGCTCTCTTCTGCTCTTTTCTGGTATGGTCGGTGTAATAACCTCGCTGAAGGTCTTGTCCAGAAAGATCTCGTTCTCTCGGATGAGCCTAAGGTCCCCTGTGCTGCAATATGCTCTGTCAGTAGCTGAACGTGAACACACTTTCCACACATATACAAGCCAGACAGACCAGAGTGGTTGACCTCCCACATCAAGCACGTAGCACACTGAACTTGGCAGTCATGTCGTCACCCTCTTCAACTGTGGCATAATCACTTCACTCACCTCCTTGAGTCCTTCATCAGGAAAGTGGGGGGGGGGGGTAAGGGAGGGGAAAGGGGCTGAGAATTAAATAAGATGTCGGGGTGGAGCTGGGTGGAAGGTAGCTTGGAAGGCGACAGGTAGATATAGGCGGGGTTCCTTCAACCCCGAGCACTGTGTGTCCCAGCTTACTGCAGTGAAAGCACCTTTTTCCCAGTGCCCTTCTTAAACCGTCAGCACTGTAATTTTATGTGTTCAACTACGTTATAGTGAGAACACCTGAGGCCTTTCACTTCCTTTCAACGCCTTTGGGCTTTTTTGTTCACCTGTGGTAAACTATTGCCAGTGTGCTTTTCTCTATGTTTTGTAGTTTAGGATCTCCCTTTCTCCCAATTTCTATCCCTCAAAAGGATGAAAATCCTCCCAGAAGCTAAATTTCATCTCATGCACCAATGCATATTTACCTGCCATTTCTGCCACTATTCTCACTTCTTGAACTTCCTGTTCATTCACATGAATTCTTATCATCTCTGGAAGTGAGTCTTTAAACTCGTCCAGCAGAATAATCTCCCATCGGGCCTCACAGGTCTTACCGATTTTTAAGGCCTGCACACATTTATCAAAATGACTGTGGTTAATTCTTTCAAACTCAATATAAGTCTGACCTGGTTCCCTCTCAATATTTCTGAACCTGTCTATGTTCTTCTCGTACCAATTCATAAGCTCTCAAAATAGCCTGTTTGACATCTGCATAATCTCTTGCTCCCTCATGTGACAGCACTGCACATACCTCTCAAGCTGTGCCAACCATCTTAGTCTGAACTAGCATTACTCACAAGTTCACTGGACACGACATCTGCCGAGCCAATTTTACAAATGAAATAAAAAATCATTTGCCATTTTTCTCGCCGAAATATGGCAATGTATGCACATAGTTGTGTACATCCCTACGTTCTCCCTTCATCTTCATCCTTCTAATTTAACTTTCCTATCTAATTCCAAACTTCTGAATTTCAAATTCTCCCTCTCTTCCTTTTTTCTCTCTTTCTGTTTCTCTATCTTCTCTCTGTCTTTCTCTCTCTCTCTTTATCTTCTAACCCCAGTTGCCTCATTTGCAATTTAAGTTTTTTTCTAACTCGACTGCAGTTTCCTGCTTCTCTGATAGACCAAAGTGCTTGACCAACTCCATTATGATGACAGCTTTCCTTTTGTCCCTGGTGAAACCCAATTCTAATCTACATGTTAATTCTAAAATTATGCCCTTCCTTTGTCTTTCTACACTTTCTTGGCAAATTTGTGAATCATCTTCAAACCTCAGAACTTCTTTAGTAATGTTAAAAACCATTTCTTTTAATTTAACCAACCACAAGGAAACAAAATTAATTGAATTTTGTCACCTGTTTTATTTGAAGATCTAGGTCACTAACTGACAAGTGATGGAATCTGCTGGGACCTTTTGTACCCCAAATATATTCAAATCCCATATTACAAGCCCTCAAACCGTTATTATGTCGATGTCTAACCCTTCTGTTAATTAAAACCATTACACCCAGAAAAGCTCACCTCGCCTTGTAGTCTGTTAAAACATGAGTGACAGAGAAGTCCCAAATTCCACTCGTCAGAGAAAAATAACCATATATAAGTATGTACGTTAGCTCGCTGAGCCTGAAGGTTTGTTTTCAGATGTTTCGTCACCATGACTAGGTAACATCATCAGTGAGAGTCTCTGGTGACACACTGGTGATATGTCTCGTCTTTCTATTTATAGGTCTTAGTTTCTTAAGGTGCGTGATGTCATTTCCAGTTTTTTGTTCAAGGGAAGGTAGATAGGATCTGAACTGATGTGTTTATTGATGTACTTCTGGCTAGAATATCATGCTTCTAAGAAGTTTCGTGCGTGGCTTTGTCCTAGGAAGTGTGTGTGTCACAGTCAACGTGGTGTCCTTCTTTGTCTGTATGTATGGAATCTCGTGATAGTGGGTTATGTCTTTTGGTGGCCAGTTGGTGTTCATGTATCCTGTTAGCACGACAACAGGAGAGTTTTAAATGGAGGAAAAATAATTGTATATACACTGTTTAATCATGTGTGTGTTCAGAGAAGTAACATTTTTCATATATGTCCAAAGCATTCTGAATGAACAACGGAGACACAGTTAACGAAAAATGATGCACATGATGTATAAAATTCATAAAGCTTTAAAACATTACTTGATCCTCATCTGAAGTGATACCTTCCCTTTCTCTCAACGTTCCCCCTTTCTCTGTGATTCCCAACTCTAGTCTCTCATTCTTATCAGGATGTGTGCTATAAATTCTTGCTTCTCGTGTCCCAACTTATTTCATTTAATTCCCTTTCTACCAGGAATTAAATATGTTGGCCTGCTGGGTTCTTTCCAAAACTAGTGTTTGTCATATTATTTGAGATCAAAGTTATATCATCAGACCCAGCATTTGAACATATTGCTCTGATGTACGTGCACTGTAAAAGGACCACAGCATACAGGAATTGCCAAAATATTGAGGGAAGTACATCTATTTCTTTCGATAATCTAGTTTTCTCATTTTCCACATCTCCATAACTATAACCTCTCTCTCATTCTCTCTTTGTATCGCGTTAATAAATCCACCAATTATTCTTCGTGTCCCATCTCTTAAAACTCCTTCTTTCAGTTTATATCTAATGCTCTCTTCAAGATGTAATGTGGTTATAATTAAACAATGCAACTACCAAGACATGCGGGAGGAGCTGTCCAGAGTTAATTGGAAGGGGAGCTGAGCAGGGCAGACGATGGCGCAGCAATGGGAGGAGTTTCTGGGGATAATTCGGAAGATAATACCAGAAATGCAACTCCAAGAAGATGAACCATACTCATGGGAGGACAAGGCAGCCATGAGTGAAAAGGCATCAAACCAAAAGAGAAAACATACAATGTGGTGAAGATGATTGGGAATCCAGAGAATTCATTGGCTTGAAACTACATAAGGCTGGCATCACTGACACGATAGAGCTCTTAGTCATGGTCAGGGAGAGAAACAGAGGAAACACATTAATTTTAAACACAGAAGATGGCATTTCTCAAGGAATAGGATTCAGGTGAATTAAACATTTGCATTAAGATCAGTTAAATGCTTTTGCGCGTTGTATCAGATTGGAAGCAAGACCCGGGAGACAAACCCTCAGCAGGATGAGAGTTTCAAAATGGAAGCATTTCCCCATCAGAAACCATGTTAGGTCACTGCATGCAGGGCTGATGGGTGAATGGGTCTCAGCGAGAATTGGGAACAGACAGCAGAATTGCATTGCAGATATTGCAGCTCGAAACTGCGTATTCATGTAGTGCTGTAGACCACAGCAGCAGGAGAAGCAGAACACCATTCAGCCACAACCTGTAACTTTTTGCCAGGATAACACCTCAGTCTGCCATTACCATCAACACCATCAGTGACGAGAGTGGGTGAACATGACAGAGTCAGAATCACATGAGCCTTAACCTGATGCTAACTCATTAAAGTTACCAGACTTGACCAACAGATCTGATCGAAGCCCTGCAGTCCTGGCACATTCAGTTATAAATGGTCATGGACGATTAAACAAATGACTAGAGGAGAGGGCTCCACAAACATCCTAAATAATGGAACAGACCTGCACATCAGTGTAAAACAGAAGGATGTTTTATCTGCACCATCCTCTGCCAGAAGTGTTGAGTCGACGATAGGCCTCACCCTCATCATGATGTCCACCAAATCACAGATGCCAGTCTTCAACCAATTTGATTTGCTGCCCGTGACATGAAGAAATAGGTGAACACAGTAGATACGACAAACGCAATGGGCCCTGACCCCATGCCTGCAATGGGACTGGAGACTTGTGCTGCACAACAAGCCGTGTCCCTGGGGAAGCTGTTTCATTCCAGCTCCAACTCTGACATCTCCCTGACAATGTGGAAAATTGCTCAGCCATGTCCTGTCGCCAAAAACGGGAATAATTACAAACTGACCAATTACCACCCCCTCAGTCCCATCACGACAGTCAAATTGGTGGGTGTTCTTTTTGACAGAGCTGTCAAGCAGCACAGAAATAACCTGCTCAGTGTGGTTTCAGATAGATCCCCATGTGGAGATGGTGCTGTTGTGGAAATGTTACTGGATTACTAATCCAGACCAGGCTAATGATCTGGCAGCGGGTGGAAGTTAAGTACAATTAATAAAATATTGAGATCTAAAATCTGGGGTCAGTAACAGTGACCTTGAAGCCAATATCGATTGTAAACAGAATTTCCTTCTCCAATGTACTCTTAGGAAGTGAATCTCCGGTGATTTCCTGATCTGGCCTAAAAGTGACTCCAAAGCCCATGACATGTGATAAATATTTCAATAGTCTCTGAAACGGTCAAGCAAAGCACTCATTTGTATCAAACTACTCCAAGGTCTGAAAGGATGAAACCGGACAGATCACCCGGCCTCAGCATCAGTGTCAGAAAAGGGAATGGGAACACAGTCCTGTCGTCCCGGCAGAGACCCCCTTCCTAATATCTGAGAGCTTGTGACAACTTTTACAGTGCTTTCCCACAGACTGAACAGAAACAGCAGTAAAAGAGTAGGTCACACAACACATTTAGCCTCCTCATTCTAGTTCATGCAAAAAATCTCCTCAATGCAATAACCCCACACGATGTACATATCCGTTAATTTGAGTAACCTTGGGAAGCTATAAAATAGGAAGTGCAAGAGTACGTTTGGTCCATCGAGTTTGCTACCAACTCAATGTAATGATGGTTGGCCCTTCATTTCCATACCATACTCCTGCTCTCCCACTATCCCTTTACTGTCTCTAAATCCTTAGTTATAATCAGTGTCTTGGTTTCCAGGTGCGACCGTATTCCCCACATTCACCAGTCAGTGAGAGCAGACATTTATTTTCATCTCAATGCTGAATGGCCTGCCTATATCTAATGATGTGGCTCCTTGTTCCAGACGTCCCAGCCAGGGGAATTATCATCCCTGCTTCCAATCTGTCTCACCCTCTCAGAGTTTTGTATATTTTACTAAAAACTCCACTCATTGTCCTAAATCCCTTGGAATACAGGCCCAGTCTCCCCAATCTCTGCTCCCACAACGAGCCCGTCATCCCAGAGATCAGTCTGGTCATCCTTCACTGCTCTGCATCAATGTCAGGTTTGTCCTTTATTAGGTAAGGAGTTTAAAACTGCACACAATACTGCACAATGTTTGAGATGATGTCTCACCAAGACCCTGTACAGCTGCCATAAGACACCCTTTCTACTGGACTCAAATCCCCCTGAAATGAAGGTCAACACACCATTTATATTCCTCACTGCTTTCTTTCCTGCAATATTGCTTTCAGCGACTGGTGTGCAAGGAGCTGCAGATCCTTTTCAGTGTTGTAGCTCCCCACTTGGTGGGTCTGTGTACACTGCTCAGCGTGCCAATGCCATGCCCAGTATTGACTTTTGGTTACAGAACTCACTGCGCTGCAGGGACCTCAGGGGTTTATGCAGAAGGAAACAACAAACAGGAGCATACGTCCCTTTGTAGATCAACATGTTTCAACCAATCCTTTCCAAATGGTAGGCTGCCAATTTATCCTTTCCACCAAAGGGCACACCGTCACCTCCATCCACATTGTTCTCCATCTGTCACGTATTTACCCATTCACTCTACTTGTCTTAATCTTCTCGGTGCTTATTTACATCCTCCTCACTCACTCACAATCCCACATCCGTTAGTGCTGTCAGCAGGCTGGGATATATTGTATCTGATTCCAGCAACCAAATGTTTAAAGGACATTGTGAACAGCTGGGCCCCAAGCACTGATCCCTGTGACACTACAGCAACCGTCTTCTGTTAATTTCTATTTATTTATTTCGTGAGTCTCGGAGTCACTGGCTGGGCCAGCATTTATTGCCTGTCCCTAATTTCCCTTGAGAAGGTGGTGGCGATCTGCCTTGCTGAACGCTACAGTCCACCTGCTGTGGTTGACCTCCAATGCCATTAGGGAGGGAATTCCAGGATTCTGACCCAGCAACTGTGAAGGAGCGGTGATATAATTCCAAGTCAGGATGGTGAATGGCTTGGAGGGGAACATAAAGATGATGGTATTCCCATACATCTGCAGCCTTTGTCCTTCTAGATAGACATGGTCGTGAGTTGGGAAGATGGTCTCTTAGGATCTTTGGTGAATCATTTCATTGCAACATCTAGATAGTAAAACACTGCTGCTGCTGAGCGTTGATGGTGGAGCATTGTGGATGAAGGGATAATCAAACTGGTTGCTTTGTCCTGGATGGCATAAAACTTCTTGAGTGTTGTTCGGGCTGCACTCATCCAAGCAAATTGGGAGTAGTCTATCACACTTCTGACTTATGCATTGTGGATGATGGACAGACGTTTGGATTTCAAGATGTGAGTTACTCGCTGCAGTATTCTGAGCCTCGGACCTGCTCTTGTAGTTACCGTGTTTATGTGGCGAGACCAGTGAGTTTTTGAGGAATGATTACCCACTAGGAATCTGATACTGGGTGATTCAGTGATAGTAACACCATTGAATGCCAAGTGGCAGGTTAGATTGTATTTTATTTGTGATGGTCACGGTCTGTTATTCGTGTGGCCTGAATATTACTCGCCACTTGTCAGCCTGGATACTCTCCAGATCTTGTCGCATTTGAACATGGACTGCTTCAGTATCTGAGGAGCCACAAATGTTGCAGAACATTGTACAATCATTGGCGAACCTCCCCACTTCTGACCATGAAATGGAGGGAAGGTCATTGATGAAGCAGCCCTGAAGAAGTTTTCAGCCACTGCTCGAGGGACTCCTACAGATTTGGAGCTGAGTTGACTGACCTTTATCAACCATGACCATCTCCCGACGTGTCAGGTATGATTCTAACCAGCGGGGAGTTTGCCCCTGATGCACATTGATTCCAGTGTTGGTAAAGCCCCTTGATACCACACTTGGTCGAAGGCAGCCTTGATTTAAAGGGCTGTCACTCTCACCCCACCTCTGGAATTCAGCTCTTTTGTCGATGTTTGAACCACGGTAATGAGGTCAGGAGCTGAGTGGCCCTGGTGGAGCCCTAACTGGGCGTCATTGTCCAGGTTATTGCTGAGCGGGTGCTGCTTGAAATAACTGACACCTTCCACCACTTTATCGATGACAGTGAGTAGACCGATGGAGTGGTAATTGTCCGGATTGGATTTGTTCTGCTTTTTATATACAAAAGATACTTGGGTAATTTTCTACATAATCGTGCAAAGCCATTGTTGCAACTGTATTGAAACAGCTTGGCTAGGGGAGTGGCAAGTTATGGATCACAAGTTTTCAGTACTATTGCCAGAACGTTGTCAGAGTATGGACCCTTTGGAATATCCAGTATCTCCAACCGTTTCTGGATATGTCGTGGACTGAATCAAATTGGCTGATGACTAGTAACTGAATCGCTGTGGACAACTGGAGGGGGCTGACATGGATCATCCACTAGGCATTTCTGACTGAAGATTGTTGCGAATGCATCAGCCTTATCTTATACACTGAAGTGCTGGGCTCTTCCATCATGGAGGAAGGGGTTACTTTGGAATCTCTTCCTCCAGTGAATTGTTTAATTGTCCCCAACGTTTCTCGACTAGACGTGGAAGGACTGCAGAGCTTAGATCTGATCCTTTGCTTGTGGGATGACTTAGCTCTGTCTATAACTCACTGCTTATGCTATTTGGTGCAAAAGTTGCCTTGTTTGGGGGCTTCACCAGGCTGACACCTCACTGTCAGGTATGCCTGGCGCTGCTCCTGCCATCCTGCACACTCCATTGAACCAATGTTGATCCTCTAAACTGATGGCAATTGTTGTGAGGGGGATATGCCAGGCCATGAGGTTATGCGGGAGTACAATTCCGCTGCTATTGTTGACACACAACACCTTATGGACATCCAGATTTGAGCTGCTAGAACTTTTCGAAGTCTGCCCGATTTAGCACCGTGATAGTAGCACCCAAAATGGTGGAGGTTATTCTCAATGTGCAGATGTGACTTTGTCTCCACATGACTATGCGGTTGTCACTCTTACCGATACTGTCATGGACAGATACTTCTGCAACTGGCAGATTAGTAAGGCTGTGGTCAAGTATGTATTTTCTCCTTGTTGGTTCCTTCACCACCAGCCGCCAGTTATATCCTTTAGGACCCGGCCAGCTCGATCAGTAATGCTGTCGCTGAGATACTGTTGGTGGTGAACATTGAATTCCGCCACCCAGAGTACATCTTGCGTCCGTGCTACCCTCAGTGCTTCCTCCAAGTGTTGGTCAGCATGGAGGAGTACTGATTCATCAGTTGAGAGAGGCTGGTACGTGGTACTCAGCAGGAGATTTCCTTTCCCATATGCAAACTAATGCCATGAGACTTCATGGAATACGGAGTCACTGTTGAGCACTCTAAGAGCAATTTCCTTCCAACTGTGTCCCACTGTACCGCCACTTCTGCTGTGTCTGTCCTGCTGATGAGACAGGAGATATCTGGGGAAGATGATGGGGTGTCTGGGACATAGTCATCCTCATAGAATCATACATTACAGACAATGTCAGGCTGTTGCTTGACGAGTCTGTTTATTTCTATTCACTGTTTCCTGCCAGCTGTCCCATTCTAGAAACGTGCCCATATATTAGCCCCAATCCACTGAGATTTGATTTTGCAAACTGGACTTGGAGCTTTGCCAACATTTTTCGAAAAATCAAAATGTTTTACATCCATTGCTTCTCTTTCATTTGTCTTCCAATCTATTTCTCAAGCATAATTCCCATTTCATAAATCTGTGTTAGAGTGGTCTATGGCCATTACGTTCAGCCCCAATAATTTCTGCGAAACCACTTACTATGTTCTATGTTCCATGTACTCTATCATTTTCCCACAACAGACTTGGTTTTCCTTGTATTTTAAGAAAGTTTTGTGAAGACAGTACTTAAGTAGTGGCTTCCTAGTTCTGCCATTTCCCTGTTCCCCATTCTCCATTCTCTGGTTTCAAACTGTAAAGAAACTGCACTTGCTTTCTCATATTTCTCACATTGACATTATTTAACAAGCCATTACAGTTCACTCTTATAATCCTTATGAACATTACTCTTCAGAAACCCCTCAATTCCAGCCTTAAACTGCTCAATAATTGACCTTCCGTATCACACACTCACAGGAGCATAAACTCTGTGCCAACAGAAATGCAGCACGATCTATACTCGTCCCACACTCCTTCACCAGGCCCATAGTCTGGAATGTTATGACACTTCCAAGTGCCCGTCCATGTGCTTTTTAACGATTGTGAGGTTACCCGTGATAATTCCCCTCTCAGGAAGTAATCCCAGAACCCCACACCTCGAGGTAAAAAAATGTTTAAATCATCTCTGAAACTCAAACTCTTCACTTTAAAAGTGTGCTCCTTTGTTCTTGACCCTCTGGCTAAAAGGAACAGTTGCTGTCTATCCACCCTGTCCATGTCCCTCATAATCTTATCCTTCTGACTCACTGACCCCTCAGCTTTCTCTGCTCCAAAGTAAACAAACCAGACCTTATCCAGCCTCTCTCCATAGCTGATATGGTCCATCCCAGGGAACATCCTGGTGAATCACCTCTGCACCCTCTCCAGTACAATCACATCCTTCCTGGAATGTAGCTCCCAGAGCTACATACAGTACTCCATTTTGGCTGAACCAAAGCCCTGTATTGCTCTTATAATCTACACCCTGATTAGGAAACTCTGCACCCAAGGTCCAATTCTGAACTAGACCATTAAGCTGTCCAGGAGAAAGTGAACCAGATGGTGGAGATCAGAGCTTAAAAAATGTGTTGCTGGAAAACTGCAGCAGGTCAGGCAGCATCAAAGGAGCAGGAGAATCGAGGTTTCGGGCATAGGCCTTCTTCAGGAATCTGCCCGAAATGTCGATTCTCCTGCTCCTTTGAGGCTGCCTGACCTGCTGCGCTTTTCCAGCAACACATTTTTAAGCATTAACCTGTCCAGTCACGTTCAGCGATGCGTGGAGAAGCACCCTCTGACCTTCCGAGTGTGCTGCCATTCGTTGAGTCCTCCCCTGCCTGGTTCCTTCTCCCAAAGTGCATCACCTCATATTTATCAGGGTTACATTCCATCTGCCATTGATCTGCCCATATGACCATTCCATCTGTATCTTCGTGTAACTTAAGGCCTCCCTCCTCACTGCGAACCAACCGGCCAATCTTTATGTCAAACATATACTTACTTATAACACCTCCCCCACTCTCCACCTAGCCCCCTCCACATTCACATCTTTTTTTGTTATGAATAACACGAACAATAAGGGACACAGCACTGATCCCTGTGGTACACCAGGGGACACTGGTCTCCAGTCGCTCAAGCAACCTTCTCCCACCACCCTCTGCCTCCTGTCACTAAGACAATTTTCGTTGTAACTTGTCACGTTATCTTTCATATTGTGAGAGTTTACTTTATTTTTCAGTTTCCCAGGTGGAAATTTGTCAAAGGCCTTCTTACAAAAATAAACAACCGACCTCCTCAAACTAATTCAATAAAATCCATTAGATGTGACTTCCTTCTGATAAAGTCATGATAATTATCCCTGATCAAACCTTGTGACTCTGATTGGAGTTCGATTTTCTCCTTCCCTATTTTATCCAGTAGTTTCCTTAACAGTGATCTAATACTCACTCGTCTATATTTCCCTGGTCTATCTCTCCCACCCTTACTGTGAAGTGGAATCATATTAGCAGTTCTCCAATTCTCTGGCACCTCCCCTATGGTCAGATTCTAATTACAATATTCAGTCAGGGTCTTTCCTCCCTTGACCTCAACAGCCGCCTGTGATACAACTCATTCAGACATGGAGATTGGACTAAATTTATACAGAACAAAGCCTCAAATCCCTGCTCGTATTTTACATCAATCTGTTCAAGAGTTGACCAGTCCATCTTCTTGAATTCTGTACCTGCATCCTCCTTCTCCCAAGTAAAATAGATGTGAAGGTCTCATGTAACAATCCATCAATCTTCTCCAGCTTGAAACACAGATTGCCACTTGGTTTCGAATGGAGCCTAACTGTTTGCTGATTATTCTGTTCTACTTGTCCGTGTGGAATATCGTGGCATTCTCCCTTATCTCGCCTACTTGTACTTCTTCTTGTCCCTCTGTTATTCAGTCCTTTCGATATTTCTAAGATTCACTGCTATCATCTCTCATGTTTTTAAACTTGAGGTTACAGGCTGAGTTTCCCTGTCAGACAAGCTTGCCAAGTTAGGGATTAAATCGTAAAATACCTTTTGCAGTTCCACTGTACTCAGTACACACTTTCTTACACTGGGAATCCGAACAATACACAATACTCTAAGTTCAGTATACTCGATGCAACTGGTGTACAACATCCTCTATCTTCCAATTACATTCACATGAATGTCAACCTAATTTTTATTTTCCCATTTGCATATGTTCTTCTCAATATATCTGGCTTTAACTTTTTTATGAGCTTACTGTGTGAGCTCTTAAAAAAAAGCTCATGAATATCCAACTATACGTTATCCATTGGTTCTTCATTGTCTATGTCTCCAAGAATCATCTTCAAACCATTCCAAAAAGTGCTTGCCACTTCTGGTTTTCCATTCATCGGTACATTCTCACACTCCCCATTTATGTTATTACCTTCTAAATATCTAGTGGCATGTTCTTTGTAATCGAGTCCAACAGATACCTGACTGCGGATGACAAGATAACTGGTCTGTAGTTCACCACTCTCCAAATTCATCCTTTCTTAAACTGTTGGATAATATTTATAACCTTTTCCTTATCCAGACTGGCTAAATCCCTTTCGGGAATGCGTCGGAAAATAAAGTGAAAATCCGCAATGCAATCAACATGTCTATTGCTGCTTCCCCTGAAATACTTGTATGAAGTACATCTAGTCTGTCTGATTGATAAATACTCAATCCAGCTTTCTTTTCAAAGATGACCCCAATACTGATAAGAATGATCTTAGACATTATTTACACAAGTCCCATGGTCACTTGGTATTTCTGGAAGATTTTCTGGACATTCTTCCATGAAGATAGACACAATGAAACTGTTTCTTTTCCCTGCGATTTCTCTGTTCTCTGCAATAAATTATCCTGAACGCACACCCACTGTTCGACATTTGATCTTGATTTTATTTTTTTTTCCACACATTGATAGACGCTTTTTAGCAGTCTTCATGTTTTTCTTTCGTTTGCACGCTTTTTCTCTTTCTGATTTTCTTCTCAGTTTCTTGGTCATCCTTTGCTGGGTCCTACATCTCTCTGAATCCACTGGCTTACTGCAACACTTGGCATTTTTCTAAGCTGCCTCCTTTCATCTAATAGGTAGATGAAGATGGGGTTGAAAGTGATAGTTGGAGAGGAGGGTGGACCAGAATAATAGGAAGGAAGGTGGACACATTGGAACATTCAAAATGGCGGTGATGACTTGGAAGGTTTGAGTAGGATAAGGGGGGATTAGGGGAAATGGGGAAATGGGAAAATCAACTATGATCCCCTGTGGTTGGAGGGTCCCAAGGCAGAAGAGGAGGCTTTCTTACTCCAGGCTTCTGGTGGCTCGGGTTCGGCGATGGAGCCGGCCCAGGACTCTCATGTCCTTGGCAGAGTGGGAAAGGGAGTTAAAATGCTCAGCCACCAGGCGATGGTGTCACTTAATGTGGCTGTCCCAGAGATATTCCCTAAAATGATCTACAAGTTGACCTCCTGCCCCGCCAATGTAGAGAAGACCACATTGGGTTTAATGGATGCAGTAGATGAGGCGTTCTGTCTCCCTTCATCACCTATCACTTTCAACCACACCTTCATCTACCTATCGCAATCCCAGCTACCTCCCCCCTGCCTCACCCTCTTCTCATTTATCTCTCAGCCCCCTTGTCCCATAAGCTTCATTCCTGATGAAAGGCTTATGCCCAAAACATCAATTTATCTGCTCTTAGTATGCTGCCTGACTGTGCTTTTCCAGCATTACATACTTCGACTCTGATCTACAGCATCTGTAGTCCCCACTTTCTCCTCAGACCTTCATGGTTTGCATGACTCGGATTTCTAACGGTTACTTCAAATACAAGAAAAACTGTCGTGTATCAAACAGCATAAAAGAAAACCAATACATTGTGGTCACTGTTCCCAAAAGGTCCTTTCCAGCAAAAATTTCAATTAGCTATTCTTATCACTCAACACCAATTCCTAAATAACCTGATCTCGAGCTCAGTGCTCAACATAATGTTCATGTAAACCATCTCACATGCGGTCATGAAATCCATTTTCCCAGCATTAGCATTCAATTGGGTTAACACAGTTTAGATATAATTTAAACATATATTATGACTGCAGTACCCACAAATGTGTATATCTCATTTCCTGTTTTATAACATGTCCAGCATTTGTATTGCAGCTTTAACTTTGATATATAACTCCCATCAATGTTTGCTCCTCCTTGCTGTTTTTGCGCTCCACCTTACTAGATTCTGTAGAATCTGAGCGACGTGGGCTCTGGGGAGATTAATGGTAGAGATAATCTCGCCACATCATTTCTGATCTTCTCAAACTTTAATGTGTCCAGGTCTCCCGTTATGCTGATGGAGTAGAGAAGGACAATGATCTTCCAACAATGCTCTGTATTCCCCCATAGAGCTGAGACATCTTTAACCTGGCTGGGAACCTTACAACAGGCTGGTAAAGTGTTGCTGCTGCTGTACAGGGAGATCACGTCTTGAGTAGTGTGTACAGATTTAGTCTCTTCTATGAAGAAAAGATGTTGTTATATTGGAAACAGCTCAGAGATGGTTCCCTCAACTGATTCCTGCAATGAAGGTGCAAGCTTGTAACGAAAGGATGATCAGGTTGACCCAGTATCCATTGAAGTTTACAAAAATTAAGGATGATCTTCTTTCAACATAGATGACAGAAGGAGTTAACAAGTGAAGCGAATTACACAGATAGTGGAGGAACCATTCCATTCTCCAGCCTGTTGCACAGGAACAACAGGGGGATATTCAGGCCTTCAACCCTGTTACACCAAAACAGGATGAGGCGATTCAGCCCCTGAAGCCTGATATACATTTACAGAAGGAGGCCAATCAGCCACTCGACCCTGTAACATTAGACCATGCTGCACCAGTATCCTGTTAAACAGCAACAGGATCAGTGCATTCAGCATCCTCAAGTCTGTAACATAGGAACAGGATGCTGTCACACAGTGACTGGAGATTGTTACACTTGAATAACAGGAGGCCATTCAGACCCACCGAGCCTATTGCATGGGAACTGGATAGGATAAAAACTATCTGAGACTTCTTTCATGAGAAAGGAAGAGATAATTTAGACACGTGTCTGTTGTATGGGAACAAGAGAATACCAATCAATCCCTCAGTCCCATCTCCGAATACATGAGGAGACCATTCAATATTTCCATGGAGAAGTACGAGAAGACCCATCAGCCCCTCAAAATGTTACCCAGCAACAGGAAGATTCCATAATCTCCCAATCCTCTAAAGCATCAACAGGAGGAGGTCATTCTGGCCTTGGAGGTGGCAACATGGGAACACCAGAAAGACGTCAGCCCATCGAGTTTGTACACCAGCATGATGATGAGTCCATTCAGCCACACCTGACTCTTACACTGCACTGGAGCAGATCTCTTAAAAACGTGTGCCCATTAAAAAGGAATTCAAAGAAAACGTAAAGGCTTTCGAAAGGGAAGAACTTATAATAATGGTATACATTTGGGACTAAAGTGTAACAATAAACCATTGTAATTTAAGGCAAATTGTTCGAGTCCATTGTTCAGGACATTTACAAAGTTAAACCACAATCCATCAGAGTCAACATGGTTTTACAAAGGACAATCAAGTTTGAAGTGTTTGCTTGAGTTATTTGAAGATGTCACAAACAAGGTGGATCATGGGAGATGGAACATATCTGGTTTTCCTGAAGGCATTGAATGTGACACTTCTCCAAAGAGTAAGTGGTAAGATCAGATGACATGGGTTTAGGAGTAACTTATTCGCTTGGATGAAGAATTGGTTAGCCAACAAAATGGAGACAGATGGAATAAATGTGTTATGTTAGTTTGGCAAATGCAATTTGTGGGGTGCCATTGATTTCAGTACTCATGCCTCAACCATTTGCGATCGATGGTATTACTGTACTCGGTTGATGGGATAGAAAATAAGATGCCACATTTTCAGATGACTCTCACATCGGTGGGAAATTACTTCGGAATGATGATGCAAGAGATTTTAAAACTATATGGATAGGTTGGGTGAATGGGCCAACATTTGGCAAGGAAAATTAAAGTGAATAAATATGGGGCTATTCAAGTTGGCCAGTATAATAGAAAGACAAATTATTATCTAAATGGAGAGAAAGATCAACGTGTTTAGGTGCAGAGGGATCTGGGTGTCTGCTTGTTTATCACAGAAAACCTGCCTGTGGGTACTGCAAGTCATGAGAAATGCGAGCATAATTTCAGTGTTTATTTATAAAAGGATGGAGTAGAAAGATAGGGAGTGTTGGTGTAGCCATGCAATGCATTAGTAAGGCTGCAACTGGAGTACAGTTTGGGTGTCCTGCAGAATGAGGTATTTGCATTGGAGGCAATTCAGAAGAGCTTCATTAGATTGATTCCATATTTGAAGTGTTTGTCTTATGAAGAGAAATTGAGCAGTTTAGGCCTATACTCTCGAGTTTATAAGAATGAAAGACAATCTCATTGAGGTCTGTAAAATGCTAAAAGTAATTGAAAGTGTAGATATGGAGTGGATTTGTTTTTCATGTGGCACAATCTACAACAAGTGACTAGAGTTTTAGGATGGAGAGATGGCAGGAAAGTGGAACAGAGGGCACGTTGACATCAGCCTCATCGAGGGGTTGGATTCCTCACAGATGCTCCTTGTTCTTATTCAACTCTTCGACTATGTTGCACAGGAATGGGGGAGGACTGGGTATCATACAGGAAGCAGGCACTCAGGATTAATCAGTCGCAATCAGTTAAACAGAATGTAACCAGTCATGTCATACAGTGACCATCGCTGGGTTCTCATCTATTTACAGTCTATATTAATGATCAGGAGGATGGAACAGATATACAGATGCTGTTTGGTCATGTCACTGTGGTAAGCAAGAGATTAAAGTTTGGGAGAAGATTTTTAGCTCGGGTGCTCGTTGTTGTTGTTCTGTTCGCCGAGCTGGGAATTTGTCTTGCAAACGTTTCGTCCCCTGTCGAGGTGACATCCTCAGTGCTTGGGAGCCTCCTGTGAAGCGCTTCTGTGCTGTTTCCTCTGGCATTTATAGTGGCCTGTCTCTGCCGCTTCCGGTTGTCAGTTCGAGCTGTCCGCTGTAGTGGCCGGTATATTGGGTCCAGGTCGATGTGTTTGTTGATAGAGTCTGTGGATGAACGCCATGCCTCTAGAAATTCCCTGGCTGTTCTCTGTTTGGCTTGCCCTATAATGGTAGTGTTGTCCCAGTCGAATTCATGTTGCTTGTCGTCTGTGTGTGTGGCCACTAAGGATAGCTGGTCGTGTCATTTCGTGGCTAGTTGGTGTTGGTGTATACGGATCGGAAGCTGTCTTCCTGTTTGTCCGATGTAGTGTTTTGTGCAGTCCTTGCATGGCATTTTGTACACTACATTAGTTTTGGTCATGTTGGGTATCGGGTCCTTCGTTGTGGTGAATTGTTGTCTGAGCGTGGCTGTTGGTTTGTGTGCTGTTATGAGTCCTATTGGTCGCAGTAGTCTGGCTGTCAGTTCAGAAATGTTCCTGATGTATGGTAGTGTGGCTAGTCCTTTGGCTTGCGGCATGTCCTCGTTCCGTTGTCTCTCCCTTAGGCATCTGTTGATGAAATTGCGAGGGTATCCGTTTTTGGCGAATACCTTTATAGGTGTTCCTCTTCCTCTTTTTGCAGTTCCGGTGTGCTGCAGTGTGTTGTGGCCCTTTTGAATAGCGTCCTGATGCAACTTCGTTTGTGTGTGTTCGGGTGGTTGCTTTCATAGTTTAGGACTTGGTCTGTGTGTGTGGCTTTCCTGTAAACCTTTGTGGTGAATTCTCTGTTCGGTGTTCTCTGTGCCATCACGTCTAGGAAGGGGAGTTGGTTGTCCTTTTCTTCTTCTCTAGTGAATCGGATCCCTGTGAGTGTGGCGTTGATGATCTGGTGTGTGTTCTCTATTTCTGTGTTTTTAATTATTACAAAGGTGTCAATCACGTATCTGACCCAGAGTTTGGGTTGAATTTGTGGTAAGACTGTTTGTTCTAACCTTTGCATTACTGCTTCTGCTATGAGTCCACAGATCGGTGAGCCCATGGGTGTTCCATTGATTTGTTCGTATATTTGGTTGTTGAATGTGAAGTGTGTTGTGAGGCACAAGTCAGTAGTTTAAGTATGCCGTCTTTGTTGATAGGTTCAACGTCCTGTTGTCTGTTCTGTATGTCCAGCAGGTTGGCTATTGTTTCTTTGGCAAGGGTTTTGTCGATGGAGGTGAACAGTGCCGTTACATCGAATGAGACCATAGTTTCTTTCTTGTCTATGTGTATATTTCTGATGATGTCCAAGAATTCCTGTGTCGATTGTATAGATTGCCTGGATCCGCTGATCAGGTGTTTCAGTTTCTGCTGTAGTTCTTTGGCCAGTTTGTGTGATGGTGTCATCCCCGCTTCCAATCTGTCTCACACTGTCAGAGTTTGATATATTTCCTCGGGCTGGTGAGGCCAGAAACAGGGCGATAATTGACTTGAAAGTGTGGCTGGGGAACTGGCACAAGAAGCAAGGATGTAAATTCTTGGATCACTGGGGTATGTTTTGTGGTAAGCACAAATTATGGGGGATTTCAACATGCAGGTCGACTGGGAGAATCAGGATGGTATTGGACCTCAAGAAAGAGACTTTGTGGAATGCCTCCAAGATGGATTCTTAGAGCAGCTGGTGGTGGAGGCGAACAGGGAGAAGGCAATTCTTGATCTGGTATTGTGCAATGAACCAGAATTGATCAGGGACCTCGAAGTAAAGGAGCCATTGGGAAGTAGTGACCATAATACAATAAGTTTCAATCTGCAATTTGAAAGGGAGAGGGTACAATCGGAAGTGACAATATTTCAGTTGATCGGGAACTATGGAGCTATGAGGGAGGAGCTGGCCAAATTTCAATGGTGCAATACCGTAGCAGGGATGACAGTGGAGTAGCAATGGCGGATATTTAAGTGTATACTGCAGAAGATGCAGGATCAATTCATTCCAAAAAGGAAGAAAGATCCTAGGAGGAGGCATGGGTGGCTGTGGCGGACGAGGGAAGTTAAGAAACATATAAAGTTAAAAGAGAAAAAGTATAACGTAGCAAAGATAAGTGGGAAAACGGAGGACTGGGAAGCTTTTAAAGAACAACAGAGGATTACTAAGAAGGAAATACGCAGAGAAAAAAATAGTACGAAGGTAACCTGGCCAAAAATATAAAGCAGGGTAGTAAAAGCGTTTTTGCATATGTGAAAGGAAAAAACATGGTTAAGACTAAAGTTGGGCCCTTGAAAGTAGAAACAGGGGAACATATTACAGGGAACAAAGAAATGGCAGAAGAATTAAATTGGTACTTTAGATCTGTGTTCACTGGGGAAGACACAAGCAATCTCCCTGAGGTAACAATGTCTGAAGGACCTGAACTTAAGGGAATTTATATTTGCCAGGAATTGGTGTTGGAGAGACTGTTAGGTCTGAAGTTTGATAAGTCCCCGGGGCCTGATGGCCTACATCCCAGGGTACAGAAGGAGGTGGCTCGGGAAATTGTGGAAGTGTTGGTAATTATTTTCCAGAATTTCATAGATTCAGGATCAGCTCCTGTGGATTGGAGGGTGGCTAATGTTTACCACTTTTTAAGGTGGGAGAGAGAAAACAGGAAATTATAGACCAGTTAGTCTAACCTCAGTGTTGGGAAAGATGCTGGATTCAATTATAAAGGACGAAATTACGACACATCTGGATAGTAGTAACAGGATAGGTCAGAGTCAGCATGGATTTATGAAGGGGAAATCTAATCTTCTGGAATTTTTTGAGGATGTAACTCTGAAGATGGACGAGGGAGATCCAATGGATGTAGTGTACCTGGACTTTCAGAAAGCTTTTGATAAAGTCCCACATAGGAGGTTAGTGAGCAAAATTAGGGCGCATGGTATTGGGGGCAAAGTACTAGATTGGGTTGAAAATTCGTTGGCTGACAGGAAACAAACGGCAGTGATAAACGGCTCCATTTCGGAATGGCAGGCAGTGACCAGTGGGGTACCGCAGGGATCAGTGCTGGGACCGCAGCTTTTTACAATATATATAAATGATATAGAAGATGGTATGAGTAATAACATTAGCAAATTTGCTGATTATACTAAACTGGGTGGCAGGGTGATATGTGAGGAGGATGTTAGGAGATTACAGTGTGACCTGGACAGGTTAGGTGAGTAGTCAGATGCATGGCAAATGCAATTTAATGTAGAAAAATGTATGGTTATCCACTTTTGTGGCAAGAACAGGAAGGCAGATTACGACCTAAATGGAATAAATGTAGGTAAAGGGGCAGTACAGACAAATCCGGGTGTTCTTGTACACCAGTCAATGAATGCAAGCATGCAGGTACAGCAGATAGTGAAGAAATCGAAGATCATGGTGGCCTCCATAACAAGAGGGATTGGGTATAGACGCAAAGAGGTTCTTCTGCAGCTGTACAGGGTCCTGGTGAGACCACACCTGGAGTATTGTGTGCAGTTCGGGTCTCCAAAGTTGAGCAAAGACATTCTGGCTATTGAGGGTTTGCAGCGTAGGTTCACGAGGTCAATTCCTGGAATGGCGGGACTACCTTGTGCGGAAAGACTAGAGCGACTGGGCTTGTATACCCTTGAGCTTAGAAGACTGAGAGGGGATCTGATTGAAACATAAGATTATTTATAAAAGGATTGGACACTCTGGAGGCAGGAAAAATGTTTCTGCTGATGGGTGAGTGGCGAACCAGAGGACACAGCTTAAAAATACGGGGTAGACCATTTTGGATAGAGATGAGGAGAAACTTCTTCACCCAGAGAGTGGTGGCTGTGTGGAATGCTCTACCCCAAGAGGGCAGTGGAGGCCCAGTCTCTGGATTCATTTAAGAAAGAGTTGGATAGAGCTCTCAAGGATAGTGGAATCAAGGGTTATGGAGATAAGGCAGGAACAGGATACTGATTAAGGATGATCGGCCATGATCATAATGAATGGTCGTGCAGGCTCGAAAGGCAGAATAGCCTACTCCTGCACCTATTGTCTGTTGTCTATTGTCTAATGATATCTCCACTCATTTTCCTAAACCCCATAAAATACAGGCCCAGTCACCCCAAATCGCTGGTCACTCAACAAGCCTGTCATCCCAGAGATCAGTTTGGTCATCCTCCACTGCTCTCCCTCAATGTCCTTTACTAGGCAAGGAGACCAAAACTGCGAACAATATTGCACAATGTTCGGGGTGTGGCCCCACTAAGGCTCTATACAGCTGCAGTAAATCACCCTTACTCCTGTATTCAAATCTCCCTGAAATGAAGGTGAATACACCATTTATCTGCCTACCTGCTTTCTGCTCCTACAATATTACATTCACTGATTGGTGTACAGTGACATACAGATCATTTTCAATGTTACAGCTCCCCACTTGTTGGGTATATATACACTGGTCAGCGTGCCAATGCTATTCCTAGTGTTGACTTCTGGCTTCAGAACTCACTGCCTTACATGGACTCGGAGGGCTGCGCAGAAATAAAATAAAAATGCAGCTTAAGTTCATTTATAATGCAACATTTTTCAACCACTCCCTTTGCAAATGATAGGATGCCATTCTATTGTTCCCATCAAAGTGTACAACATCTCATCTCTCCCATTGCTCTCCATCTACCACGTATTTGCCCAGTCTCTCCACTTGGCTCAATCACCTTGGAATCTTTTTGACATCCTCCTCATCCACTCACAAGCTGACATCGTTTAGTACTGTCAGCAGACTGGGGAATATAGCATATGAGCCCCTCAAACAAAGATATGATGTGTATTGGGAATATGTGGATGCCAAATCTCGGTATATCCTAGGTATATCCTCGAAGTGTTCCATTCAAAAAAAACGACATGGTTCTATTCTTACTCATTCTTTCCTGCCAGCTCTCCCATTCTAAAACCATGACCATATATTAGCCCCAGTCCCACAGGATTCGAATTTGCACAATAGGCTTGGGGCTTTACCAAAAATCTTTCTCAGATTCCAATCGTATTGCATTGATACCTTCACTAAATTTTGTTAAAAGTCTCTTTCTCAAATATGATTCCCATTTCATAAATCTCTGTTGAGTTTGTCTATGCCCATTAATTACACTCCAATATTTTTCTGTATAACTGTTTAGTTGCTAATTTATTTGCTGTTCCCTTTTTCTCACCAGACGAAAGTTTCTCGTATTTCTAGGAAGATTTTTTTTTGTTTTTTTATCTTCTGTGAAGGCCTAGCTGAAGTATTTGCTCCATTGATCTGCTATTTCCCTGTCCTCAATTCTCTGGTATCAGACTGTAAGAAAGCTGCAACTTTTTCTCTTAATTTTACAATTGACATATTTTCAGAAGATATTACAAGTTCCCTCTTACATACTTTGGTGAGATATTCTTCAGAAACCCATCAATTCTTATCTTAACCTACTCAATGATTGACCTCCCACATCCATACAATAACAGAAGCACAGTCTCTGTTCCATCAGAAATACAGCACGACCTACATTCGGCCCACTTTCCGACACAAGACCCGTAGCAGTGAATCTTATGGCATTTCAACTGCACAATCATGTATTTTCTAAAGATTTTGATTTTACCATAACAACTCCCCTCTCAAGCAGTGCATTCCAGACCCCACAAACTCTGGGTGAAAAACAGTCCTCAAATCCTCACTAAACCTCAAACCCATCACTTTAAAAATGCGGACCTTTGACTAAAAGGAACAGCTGCTGTCTATCCACCCTGAATCTTATCCTTCTGATTCACATCCCCCTCAGGCTTTTTCTGCTCCAAAGTAAACAACCCGAGCTTATCCAGCCTCTCTCCATAGCTGATATATTCCATCCCAGGGAACATCCTGGTGAATCTCCTCTGCACTCCCTCCAGTACAATCACATCCTTCCTGTAATGTGGCCCCCATAACTACACACAGTATTCCATCTTGGCCTAACCAAAGTTCTGCATAGCTCTTATAATCCATGCTTCGATGTATAAAGGCAGTGTTTACGCTCCCCTATGCGTTCCCAAGTTGTGCAATAACCTGTCCAGTCACATTCAGGGATGTGTGGAGAAGCACCCTCTGAGCTTCCTAGTGTGCTGTCATCCATTGAGTCCTCCCCTGTCTGATTCCTTCTTGCAAAGTGCAGCACGTCATATTTATCAGGGTTATATTCCATCTGCCATTGATCCACCCATCTGACCATTTTCTTTGTGTTGATGTGACCATCTGACCATTCCATCTGCATCTTTAAGAAACATAAGGCGTTCCTCTTCACTGTCAACCACCCGGCCAATCTTCGTATCAATAACAAACGTACTTATGACACTCCCCACCCCTCGTCCATATTCACAGCTGCATCATTTATAATAAGGTTTAAAATCAGAAAACATCAGCTTATAGTCCAACAGATTTATTTGGAGGCACGAGCTTTCAAAGTGCTGCATCTTCATCAGGTGATTGTGCGCTTTGATTAAACGCTTCGAAAGCTCGTGCCACCAAATAAACCTTTTGGAGTATAACCTGGTGTTATGCAATTTTTAGCTTTGTCCACCCCAGTCCAACACGAACACCTCTGAATCAGAAATAATAAGAGACGCAGCACTGATCCCTGTGGTAAACCATTGGACACTAGCCTCCAATCACACAAACAGCCTTCTACCACTCCCCTCTGTCTCCTACCACTAAAGTTGATTTGGATGCAACATGGCAAGTCACTAATGAGTCCTACCTGTTCCCTGGTTATTCTGTTCTGCTGGAGACACTTGTAGAATATCAGGACATTCTCCCTAATCTTGCCTGCCAGTAGGTTTCCATGCCCCTGTATTAGTTAGTCCCCTCCAAGTGATGAAATTCCTCCTTATTGCAGCCTTAACTGTCCTGTCCCAGATCCTGCCATTATTTGCCTTGAATGTGGAATAGACAGCGACGGAAGCGTTCTGTTAATTTTCAACTTGTCATATGTTTTGTGAATTTTCTAAATTTCACTGTGACCCACCTCTCATTCTTTGAAACTCTAGAGAACACAGGCCGAGTTTCCTCATCAGGCAATCTCACCAGTTGAGGGATTAATCTGGAGAATGTCCATTGCACTTTCTCTGTGGTCAGTATATCCTTTCTGAGATTCGGTTACCAAAACTGTACACAATACTCCAGGTACAGTCCCACCAACACGCTGTGAAACTGCTTCTACATATCTTTGCATCGATGTTCTGACTCTCTTATATGAAAGCGAACCAAACTTTAACTTTCCACTTACATATATTCCTCCAAATACCCTTCACATTCATTGCATTTACAACCTCGTTTTTTTAGTTCTTATAGAAACCCTTCGGAAAATTCAATCTATGCCACTTCTACTGATTCCCCATTATCTATGCTGTAAGGAACAACTTCGAACAATTCCGAAGTTTATCAAGTATGATTTCTCTTTCAGAAATGCATGCGGATTCTCTCCATTGTTGCTGTTAATTTCTAAATAGCAAAAACGTCATCCTGTGTGATAGATTCCAACAGTTTCCCTACAAATGTCAAGTTAACTGGTCTGCAGTTAGCCATACTATGTATTTTTCCTTTGTAGCTGTTTGGATCCTTTCCATTCGTCGGTCGTTCTTGGATCACATTTATCCACAATAGTTTCCGGACTCTGCAGAATGTACGGGAAAATAAAACACAGTCATCGACAGTGCAATTAATACTACTATTGGTGATTTTTTTCCGACATTTTGTTAGGACGTACATCTGTTTCGTCAGACTTAGCAATGCTCAATCCAGCGCCATGTTCAAGTACTACCTTGTTTCTGATATGAATTGACTTTTTGTCTTTAGCTCCAGAAGTCCGATATGATCACTTGTTATTACTGGGGGATTTTCTGGCTCTTCCTCCATGAAGACAGATGCAAAGTAACTGGTTATTTCTCGGCCATTTCCCTGTTCTCAACAATGACCGCTCCTCTGCCAATTACAAATCTCCACATTTGACCTTGCTTTTATTTTGTTTCCTTTGAAATATAGATCGCAGATTGATGCAGTCTTTGTGGTCCTGTTTGTTAGCATGTACGTTCTCTTTTTGATTTCCTTTACAGTTTCATGGCCTTCCTTTTTTGGATCGTTAATTTCTGAGAATTCTCAGGTTTCCACAATAGCTGGAATTCTTTTGAAGTCACTTCCTATGATTAACATAGTTTCTAATTTGTTATGTCAACCATCATTGAGTCACTTGCTCACTCTTTGGTGCTTGTACCTGAAATAAATAGATGTATGTTGCAGACTTTACAGTATTTCCAAAAACTGGTCCTGACCAGTTATATTCAGGAACACAGCAGGAAGATAGGAGGATAGAGAAGAAAATACGAGAGCACTATTTGGCTCTTTTCTATCATCGCTGGCCAACGAGTGAGGTCCCGGACGGCTGGAGCATAGCGAATGCTGAGCCCATGTTCACGAAATGCTACAAAGATAAATCTGGGAACTGAAGACCAGTAATCCTAAAATCTAGTGGGTAGGTTACTTTAGAAGATTCGGAGAGATTGGATATACATGCATTTGGAAAGACAGGGGGTGGTTTGGACTAAGATTAGAATGGTGCTGGAAAAGCAGAGCAGGTCAGGCAGCATCCGAGGAGCAGGAAAATCGATATTTCGGGCAAAATCCCTTCATGAAATTCAGCACAGGAGTTTGTGCAAGGGAGATCATGACTCACAATTTTGTTGGAGTTCTTTGATAAAGTAACCAGCAACATTGAGGAGGTCCGGATGGTATACGTCGTTTGGATGGATTCCAGGAAGGCCTTCAATAAGGTTCCACATGGTACGCCGCTCTGGAACGTTAGGTCGCATGGAATTGAGGGGGAACTGGCAAATTAGGTACAAAATTGTCTTGATGGTAGGAAGCAGAGAGTAATACTGGAAACATGCTGGTCAGACTGGAATAGTGGAATGCCTCAGGGGTTAATGCTGGCACCACTACATATTACATATATCTATGATTTACATGAGAATGTACAGGCATGATTTGTAAGTTTGAAGACGGCACTAAAACAAGCGGCATCACGGAGAGTGAGGAAGGTTATCAGAAATTTCAGAAATTACAGCAGTACTTTGATCAGCTGGAGAAGTTGGCTGAGAAATAGAAAATGGATTTTTAATATAGATCAGTGTAAGTTCTTGTATTTTAGAAAGTCAAATCAAGTTTGGAGTTTCATGGTGAATGGTTGGGTCCTAAGGAGTGTAGTGGAACAGAGGGAGCTTGGAATTCAGGTGCATGGTTCTCTGAAAGTTGATTCAGAGGTAGACATTGAAGAAAGCTTCTGGCACAGTGGCCTTAATTGGTTTATATCACTGAGTATCGAAATTTGGGAGTTATGTGGCAGTTCTACAGGATGCTGGTGAGGCCATATTGGTAGCGTTATGTTCAGTTTTGTTCACTTTGCTTGAGGAAGGATATTATTAAACTGGAAAGAGGGCAGAAATAAATTACAAGGATGTTACCAAGGTCTCAATGGTCTGAGTTTTATAAAGAGGTTGGACAAGCTAGGACTTTTTACTTTTGTGTGCATGAGGATGATGAGGATCATATTGAACTTTATAAGATCATGTCAGCCATGGAGAGAGTGAATGCACACAGTCTTTTTTCCCAGGGTTGGGCAATCACAGACGAGAGATCATCAGTTTAAGGTCACGGGAGACACAATGAAAGGGAATCTGAGGAACAACTTTTTAACTCAGGGGCTGTTATGCATATGGAGCGAAAGTGGTTGAAGCAGATACATTGACAATATTTTAAAGGCATTTGAACAAATACATGAATAGTAAAAGATTAGAAAGATACACAGCTTACAAGCACATGGACACACACACACACACACACACACACACACATACACACACACACACACACACACACACAGGCACACACACATACAGACATACAGAAACAGAGGCATAGACACACATACACACAGACACACGCACAAACACTTACATACAGATACACAGATCACAGACATAGTGTCATTAAGACACAAATCGATGTGTTTCGATTTGTAAGGGAATCAAAGTTACTAGGCAAAAGAATGAGGTCGAGGTACATATAAGAAATTATTGTCCGGAATTTCCGACTCGATAGGCTGAATGGCCTCAATCTGCTCATTTCCTTAATGCTCCTGATGTCTTCTGCTAACAGGCATTCTCTTCCTGAGACAGCAGCAGAGGCTGGGTACGATACATATTTGATTGGAAAGAAACAGTGGGAATGTGGGATAGACAATAGACAATAGACAATAGACAATAGATGCAGGAGTAGGCCATTCTGCCCTTCGAGCCTGCACCGCCATTCAATATGATCATGGCTGATCATTCCTAATTAGTATCCTGTTCCAGCCTTATCTCCATACCCCTTGACTCCACTATCTTTAAGAGCTCTATCCAATTCTTTCTTAAAAGAATCCAGAGACTGGGCCTCCACTGCCCTCTGGGGCAGAGCATTCCACACAGCCACCACTCTCTGGGTGAAGTAGTTTCTCCTCATCTCTGTCCTAAATGGTCTACCCCGTATTTTTAAGTTGTGTCCTCTGGTTCGGCACTCCCCCATCAACGGAAATATGTTCCCTCCTGCCAGAGTGTCCAGTCCTTTCATAAGCCTATACGTTTCAATCAGATCCCCTCTCAGTCTTCTAAACTCAAGGGTATACAAGCCCAGTCGCTTCAGTCTTTCCGTGTAAGGCAATCCTGCCATTCCAGGAATTGACCTCGTGAACCTACGCTACACTCCCTCAATAGCCAGAATGTCTTTCCTCAAATTTGGAGACCAGAACTGTACACAGTACTCCAGGTGTGGTCTCACCAGGGCCCTGTACAGCTGCAGAAGCACCTCTTTGCTTCTATACTCAATCCCTCTTGTTATGAAGGCCAGCATGCTATTAGCCTTCTTCACGACCTGCTGTACCTGCATGCTTGCCTTCATTGACTGGTGGACAAGAACACCCAGATCTCTCTGAACAGCCCCTTTACCTAATTTGATACCGTTGAGGTAGTAATCTGCCTTCCTGTTCTTGCCACCAAAGTGGATAACCAGACATTTATCCACATTAAACTGCATCTGCCATGCATCTGCCCACTCACCTAACTTGTCCAGGTCACCCTGTAATCCCCTAACATCCTCATCACATTTCACCCTACCACCTAGCTTTGTGTCATCAGCAAATTTGCTAATGTTATTGCTGATACCATCTTCTATATCATTTACATATATTGTAAAAAGCTGCGGTCCCAGCACGGATCCCTGCGGTACCCCACTGGTCACTGCCTGCCATTTCGAAATGGAGCCGTTAATCACTACCCTTTGTTTCCTATTAGCCAACCAATTCTCTATCCAATCTAGTACTTTGCCCCCAATCCCGTGCGCCCTAATTTTACTCACTAACCTCTTGTGTGGGACTTTATCAAAAGCTTTCTGAAAGTCCAGGTACACTACATCCACTGGATCTCCCTCGTCCATCTTCCGAGTTACATCCTCAAAAAATTCAAGAAGATTATTCAAGCATGATTTCCCCTTCATAAATCCATGCTGACTCTGTCCTATCCTGTTACTATTATCCAGATGTGCCGTAATTTCATCCTTTATAATAGACTCCAGCATCTTTCCCACCACTGAGGTCAGACTAACTGGTCTATAATTTCCTGCTTTCTCCCGCCCACCCTTCTTAAAAAGTGGCACAACGTTAGCCGCCCTCCAATCATCAGGAACCAACCCCGATTCTATTGAACTCTGGAAAATAATCACCAGCGCATCCACGATTTCCCGAGCCACCTCCTTCAGTACCCTGGGATGCAGGCCATCAGGTCCCGGAGACTTATCAACCTTCAGACCTAACAGTCTCTCCAACACCAAATCCTGGCAAATAGAAATTCCCTTAAGTTCAGGTCCTTCAGCCACTGTTACCTCAGGGAGATTGCTTGTGTCTTCCCCAGTGAACACAGATCTGAAGTACCCATTTAATTCCTCTGCCATTTCTTCGTTCCCAGTAATATATTCCCCTGCTTCTGTCTTCAAGGGCCCAATTTTTGTCCTAACCATTTTTTTGCCTTGGACATACCTAAAAAAGCTTTTACTATCCTCCTTTATATTCTTGGCCAGTTTACCTTCGTACCTCATTTTTTCTCTGCGTATTTCCTTCTTACTAATCCTCTGTTGTTCTTTAAAAGCATGATTATGTTCCTAATTATTCCAAATTATTCTGTTCTTATGTCTGAAAAGAGGTGGTGATTTGCTGTTCAGTTAACACAGTTTTAGAATAACTGTCCCACAATGAACAAAGATGTCCTTTTCACTTTAGTGTTGTGCTATCTGTGGTGTCCTCATCTTCAGGGAGCAGTGAAGACTCAGTTATTGAAGATATTCAAGTCTGAGCTCGACTTATCTTTACTGGACAGAAGTGTCAGCGTTTATTGGGAACAGACAGGAAATGGATGGTCAGACACACTCGGAGCAGCCATGAACATTCTGAATGGTGCAGCCGAATGGGCAACTTCTGCCCATCCCATGTGTTGTTCCCTCAATCCAACAGGGTTGGGGAACACTCCATTCTGTCCGACCGGATCGTAACAATGACACAGGAGGAGACCATTCTGCCCCTCGAAGGAATTACACAGGAATATAGAATGTAGTAATTCAGCTCGTTCAGTACACTGCACAGTCCAGGAGATGGCCATTCAACCCACCTGAACCGCTGCACAGGAACAGGGAAGCTGTCGCTCACAGGAAATAGAGAGTAGTTTTAAACGTTTATTTTCAGGCTATAACTGATGGAGTGCCTCAGAGATCATTGTGGGGTCATCAGTGATCAATAATCTGTTTCAAAGATCTGGAGGAAGGGGAGCGAGTGGCTTGGAGTTCAATTAGCTCATATACCAAGATGGTCATTCAACGTGTCGTCAAATGGAGGTAGTGAGTCGGCAATGTGATACAAGCAGGGAAGGTTAGTGAACAAACATTCAGCAGAAATAATGTACGGTAAGTTGCCTATTTTGGCATGAAGGATGAAATAATGGTAAACAATTTAAATGGAGAGAGATTGCCGAACTCTGTGATACAGGAGGTTTCCATGTTTCTGGGACATGAATCATATGAAGTCAGTCTGCAGATGCAGCAAGTGATTTGGAAAGTAAGTGGAATGATGCTGCTTTTGGCAAAAGATATCAGGTTCAATTGCAGGAATTTTTTACTGCATCTGTACAGGGCATTGCTGAGACCACACCTGATGCACTGTGTGCAGGATTGATCCCCTAAACTAAAATAAAAAGGTATAATTATTTTCGGAGATGTTCAAAGAGGTTTCCCTTTCCTCATTCCTGGAATGCCGGTCTTTTGTTATGGGGGATTATCTGTTTGATCTTAGCTGAGAAATAGTATTGAACCATCCATGACTTTCTGAGAAGTGTATCAGCTGGATGCATATTATCTCCTGTCAGGGAGACTAAAGCTAGAGAATAAACTTTAAGATAAAGATGCATTGATATTAACACACATACTATGAAGACACCTACCAATATTTACAAATTACACAGACATATGTAAGCATGTCATCAAATCATAAAATGGGGACATTTTTGCGATTGGAAGGAATTGTGTACAATAAGAGCAATGACGCACCTGCATATAATCCATAATCAGGTTTTCCAGAGAATGTTCCAGGAGATCGCACATGGTCCAGTTTGATATTCAGTTGACAAAATTGTATGTTCCAATACGGAGAGGGAGAAATATGTTCCCTGTCTGAGAAGCAGCAGCCGATTGATCCCTCTCTCTTACTTTGTTCCACCAGATAGCAAAGTGTGAGACGATAAAATCCTTGCGTCATCTTTACCACTTGTTAAGGGTTCCTGGTGAGGATTCATTGGAATCTCTCCACTGCCTGAAACGAAGGGAATTCAGCCAAATCCAACTGTTCCAGAAAGAAATCTCACTACCAGTAGCTTGTGTGAGCAGAATGACTTCAAAGGCAGAATAGCATTTGGGGCACTCTATCATTTTACTATTTGTTATGAGTTCAACTTTCTGTGTCTCACATTTTTCTAGAAAATGGCCTAGTCTAAGACCTAAATCATTGGCCACCTCACTAAACTGGCTGCATTTAAGATGGGTTTAACCAATGGAGGGGTGGGACTGGAAAAGGACATCGTGACCCTTCAACATTTGTTGGAACACAAATGAAAAATTCTCAAAGGGCTGTTCAAGTGGGAATTCCCTTCCCCAGAGGATTGTGGTGCCTAGATGTTTGCATTTATTCAAAGTTGTTTTTGTATGCAGTAAAATGGTATACAGACAGAAACGTGCTGCTGAGACCAAAAGCACATGGAGCGGTGACAAAGTACCTAAAGGCCCACTCCTGCTGCTCAGTCCTGTGTTGCTATGTTCTATCCAACCCCCCACAGCTCCTGCAAGGAGCAGATGGAGGCCACTTGCTCCAAATACCTTGTCAACAGTAACACAGGATCTCATTCCGTCCCTCAAGACTGTCACACATGGTTTGGAGTCCATTGGAAAATGTCATTTGGTTCGAAAGGCGCCTCTGGTCTCTTTGCAGAGGGTTTCCTCTCTGCAACTTGTGGTTCTTTTTTCGGTGATATTATAGACCCAGATTCACCGTGAGTACAGTCCCCATCCTCAACAAGAGATGACTCACAAACATACTTTACCCTGTCTGATTGCAAAGTTCAATAAAAGAACATTCAGGAAAATTACAGCCATTAACTTTGCAATTACTGAATATGAGGACAAAAGAAACAGGATCAGGTTATTCGGATGATCAAGTCATTGCATAACATCATGGCTGATCTACTGTTGTCATTAACTCCTCTTTAATGCCTAATTCTTCACCCCTTAGCTCTCTGACAGGTCAAAAATGCATCTAACTCCTCCTTAAATGCTTTCAGTGATATAGCTCCCCTAGGTCTCCAGCCCTGATCCTTCCTGACAGTGATTACCTTTTGTGAGAGGAAAGCACTCCCTACACATACACCGTCACCTATTGATATGAACAAGAGGTGAACACAGGGGCTCAGGAAAGAGCGAATGGCTTTGATACCAAAGCAGTATTTGAATGAGGATGGCATCGGGACCGCCTACTTATTTGATGTGAATGTGGATCAGGTGTAACCTTCCCACTGGACGGGGTCTTTCCGAACACAAATAAAGAGGTTTAGGGTCAGTCGCCAACAATCCTCTCAGTCCCAGGACATCTCTGCAGGAGATCCGCAGGTTATAATCCTCAGCACAAACATCTTCAGCTGCTCCTTCAATGTATTTTCCCATCATAAGATCAGAAGTAGGTATGATGACTGAAGATCACAGAATCTTCAGAACATTTTGTCCCCCATCAGCTCCTGAATCATTCTGTGTCCATGTGCAGCAAGACCCAGACGGCATTCCAGTTTGTGCGGTTAAAGTGTCGGTAACATTTATGTAACAGCACGGCCAGACACTGCACATTTTCACAGTTCAAAGAGGAGCTCATTCAGCATTTCAAGTTGGTTGAACACGGGTATGAACTAACATTCAGGAACAAGAAGAGTGACAGCAGATTCAATACTCCTGCCTGTTACACAGGAAGAAGAGTGGTCTGTTCAGTGCATTGAACTTTTAAATAGGAGCAGGCAGAACCCAATCAGACATTTAAACCTGTTCCATGAGACCAGGAGGAGGCTATTCATCCCCATGAGACAGTTATACAGGAACAAGAGGGGGTCACTGATATTCCAGCACGACAAACCAATGAAACCGAGACTGCACTGATAGAGGACTCCATGATGTTAATCGTGGTTCCATTGTTAGTAGAACGTGTGCTGCTTTAACATAGTTTACTAGCAGTGAGGAGGGAAGCCAAATGATTTGTGCCAAGTCTCAAGGAGGCACCTTCCATCACCGAGAAGATACACCCATGTGCTCCATAGAGATCAGAATCTGGTGGGAATAAATAACTGTTTTAGCATGAAGGTATTGTGGCTGCTGTAGGGATTGTGGATAACGAGACTTACAGTGCAGGACCATACACCAAATGCACTGTATTAATGTGGGGAGAGTTTATTCAAACACTGGCCCTCTCTCTCTCTCATGCGACATAGGAATTTGGTGTGGAGTGAGGGGAATATTCTCAGATGCTCTTAAACTATCGACAATCGTACAACCCAAGTAAAAAACAAGCCATGGAATTTTTGACCATATCAGTGTCTATTTAGAACATCATGAGTGATTGTCCAACCCCCTTAAGGTTCAATGCAATCACTTCTTATCCTCTCACTGAGCTTCACTCACTGCTCATAGTGCCATCATCCCAGCGATTAATCTGGTGAAACTTGAGAGAAAGTCTATCCACAGTACTCCAAATACTGCCTCAACAACACTCTCAGGGATTGTCAAAAAACATCTTTTCTCTCACTTAGACATCGCTATTTCTTTCCTGTGCCACAAAAAGCCATTCCTTCTCTTTGCACTATGACTGACATGGAATTTATAAGTCGCTTACATCTGTACGTAGCATCAATAAAGCTAGCACCAGAGATACCTATGGAGATGTGCATCACTCTCGGGGAGAATTTCAATGAGATTGAACCTAAAATAGGTGATGATCACGTACCTGAATGGAAATTATATGTAGCAGTACAGGAACCAGGCAGAGAAAGGGAGCTATCTCTACCTTTGTTCTTTTCTCACAAGATGTATGAAGCCCTGGTCAGGGCAGCATGTTATCCAGATCTTGAACTGAGTGGCTGATTCAGCTGTTCCACAGTACCATAAATAGTAAAACGCATATCTATGGGTTTGCAGTGTTACAACACAGGATAAATCTTCCTGCTTAATTAAAACCAGCAACAGAGAAAAGATTTATCCCAAGCAGTAATCTCTGATAATTCTAGAGTCCAAATCTATTTAAAGTAAAAATTAACAATTGTATTTCTTAAAATATAACAGAGAATAATAAACAAAAAGACTATTTACAACTTCTTCCTCTAACCTGTCATTTATCTTCCCCCTCCACAATTCTAGTCCGATAAGACTCCTGATTAAGATTTACAAAACAAAACTTGTTATCTCAAAACCAGGAAGCTTTCGGTTCTTCTCCATATTCCTGTCTTCTTTTCTTCTTGTGGACTCTGCTTCACCAGTTACTAATGAATAAAGGTACCTATAGGAGAGCTATTTTTCAGGCTGTCTTTGGATGCTGGTAGCTTGGAAGTTCTCCTCTCAACTGTTAAATTTTCCATGGCATTGTACTGCCAAACTATTGGATTGTATCATTGGCTGTTAAGATTGTCAATATAAGAAATTGAAACTTCGTAGGTGGGTATTTTGGGGTATAATTTAAAATATTTTGCTGAAATTGTTTTCAGGCAATGAGCTTATCGGGTTTTTCGACCAAATGTTACATTATATCTCTTTTTCAGAACTCTTGGTGCTGTCAGTTAGTTATTGTTGGTTTTTAATTCTCTCAAAGGTACAGTACACCGACGTGTTCATCACAGAAGTCACATGGAAACTTGACGATGGAAGCATTACACATTGACTTCCCTAAAGGACTTGAGGCAAGCAAATTGGTTTTTATAACAAATGATAATGATTGCATTTAAACTCCACAATTTCCTTCATGTGATATCAACAGACCATTATTCTGTGGCTCTAGATTATGAGTAAATGGCTTGACCACCATAAACTGTCTTCCCTTATGTGCAGAGAACAAGTTAAACATTCTCAACAGCAATTATTTAGTGACGGACATGTGGTCGCAAGGAACGTGAAACTGTTGCATCTGGATTGAACAAGGGCACAAATGGTTTATTCAGATATCGCACTGAGACGAAGGATGAGACTGGGATATCATGATGGTGATATTGGACAGGATTGGTGAGTGGCGAGGACATGGAGATCTAAATCTGTGAAGGACAAAATGGATTATGGAGGTTGAGAAGAGTCTGGTTCCTTCTTGCAAATCAGTGAGTAATTTGTAAATCGTAGTTTGATAGTTATAATACATAAGGAAATGAATTTTGGTTTGGAACTGAAGATACTGACTTGCACTTTCCAAAATGTACGTATCATGCACAGAATTTCAGTTCAACCTGGTTTAGTAGACAAATATAATGAATTACCAGGAACACCAACTATTGCGAGGATTGGATAGTAACTACCTTGAATAATCCAAAGACTATTCTGGATCCGATATGGTAATGATATCCAAGGCTGAGAAAGCCAGAAAAGACTCAAGGATAAATTCCTGTCCATTGTTGGAGCATTTCATTCTAATGTTCTCAGTTTCTGATCCATTGTTGGAACATTCCAGTCTAATGTTCTCAGATTCTGATCCATTGTTGGAAAATTCCAGTGTAATGCTCTCAGATTCTGATACATTGTTGGAACATTCCAATCCATGGTCCTCAGAGTATGAACAATTATTGTAACACTCCTGCCTAATGTTCGCAGATTCTGATCTCTCCTCCTCCTCTCTCACGAGCTGCTGATCCCTGTTAGTGCTGTCAGTGATGTTCCTACTCAAACTATTGGATAACACATTGAATAGAGTCCATTATCTTTCAACGATGGAAACTCTCCAATGAGATAATTAGGATCCTTGGAAGTGGACATTAATTACAGTCACTGAACAAATAGCTTCATTTAAGCCCTTTGAGTTCAATATTGATTTTATTAAAATTCAAAAGAATGTTTAAAATTCACTCATTTAGCTTAGGATATATTGGGGGTGACTGAGGGAAGGAATATTGGAGATGGTAGATTGATTAAGTGTAATAATTCAATCTGCCTTGGATATGGGAGTTACGTCAAAGGATTGTCAGGACAAACAAGTTTCTCCATTTATAAATGGAAACATTCAGTCTGTGACTACTGATCAATGATTATGATGTCAGTAAAATATGGAGAGAACTTTTCTAATCCATAATCTGACAGGCAAATACGCCTATGACAACATGAGTGATAACAGACAAATGGCATGGATATGTTAACAGAGAATATGATGCGACACACAATTCAGATGGTTAGTCGAGGATCAGAGAGGGCAGGTGAGGGTCATGCTGTTAATGTTGTCGATGTCAATCAACTGTGATTAAGTACCATGCACTGGTTTTCAATTTGAGTGTGATTATGATATTGGGGACATGGCTGCAGAGACTGAAGGGAGGGAACATGATATTTCCCAGTCATCAGTATTGGAATGTTACTCTTTATAAAGCATAAGAAGATCAAATTCCAGGATACATCTCCAATGAGGAATGAGGAGAGCCAATATTAACCATATGACCAAAAGACATTGGAGCAGAAATTTGGCCTTTCAGCCCATTGAGCCTGCTCTGCCATTCAATGATGGCTGTTAAGCTTCTCAACCCCTTTCTTCCACTTTCTGTCTGTAACCTTTCATCCCTTTTACAATCAATAACCTATCTGTCTTAAATATACTCAATTAACTGGCCTCAACAGGCTTCTGTAGCAGTGAATTTCCTAGATTCACCACTCTCTGGCAGAAGAGGTTCGTCTTTATCTGTATTTGAAAAGGTCTTCTCTTTACTCTGTCCCCTCGGGTCCTAGTCTCCCCTCCATTGGAAATATCTTTCCAAAATCCACCCTGTCCAGGTCATTCAATATTCTGTAAGTTTCAAGTCGACCTCCTGACATCCTTCTGCACTCTATCAAATATAGACCCAGAGCCCTCAGATGTTCTTCATATGTTAAGCTTTTCATTCCTGGGACCACTTTCGTGAATCTCTTCGGAAAATGTTCCAGATCCAGCACAATAATCCAAATGTAGCCTGACCAAAATCTTATAGAGCCTCAGAAGTACATCCATGCATTTATATTCAAGCCTTCTTGAAATAAATGGAATCATTTTATCTGCCTTCCAAACTGCTGACACCCTGCAGGTTTACCTTTCAAGATCCTTGGACTAGAACTCTCCCACTGCTCCCCCCCCCCGCCCCCCCTCCAAGTCTTCTGAACTTGCTCGTTATTTAGAAAATAGTCCATGCTTTTAATTTTCCTGGCAAACTGCATGACCTCAAACATACCCACGTTATACTCCACCTGCCACTTCTTTGCTCACTCCCCGAACCTGTGCAAATCCTTCAGCAGGAGAAAGTGAGGACCGCAGATGCTGGAGATCAGAGTCAAAAAGTGTGGTGCTAGAAAAACACAGCCAGTCAGACGGACTCTGAGGAGCAGGATATTCGCATTTCCTTCATAAAGCCATTATCAGGAATAAAGTGGGTGGGCGGAAGGGGGTTGAGAGATGAATGGGCGGGGCTGGGAGGAAGGTAGCTTGGAAGGTGATGGCTAAATGAAGGTGAGTGGTGAGAGTGAAAGGTGGAGTGGATAGATGGGAAGGAAGATAGACAGGCAGGATAGCTGAACAGGCAATGCTCAGTTGGAGGGTTTGATCTGGGATAAGGTGGAGGGAGGGGAGAGGAGGAAACTGGTGACATTGAGCTGGATACCGTGTGGTTGAAGGGTCCCAAGGTGGAAGATGATGGGCTCTTCCTCCAGAGGTCTGGTGGCTACAATGTGGTAGTGGAGGAGGCAAAGAACTTTCATGTCCTTGGAGGAGTGGTAGGTGGAGGCGAAGTATTCAGCCACAGGGAAGTGGGATTGTTGGGTGTGTGATGGAGAGTGTTCGCTGAACCGTTCTGCAAGTTGACGTCCAGTCTCCCCAGTGCAGAGGAGACCAGGAGCAATGGACAGAGTAGATGAGGTGTTTGGTTTCACAGGATCTTCTCTGCCTGATTGGAATGATCCTTTGGGGCCTTGGATGGAGGTGTGGAGGAAGTTGTTGGCACAGATTTCATACCTCTTGCAATGGAAATGGAAGGTGCCGGGTTTGGAAGGTGGCTTGTTGGGGTGTGGGAGTGGGGCAGTCCCTCCAACGAGGCAGTCGTGAAGGGAATGGTCTCTGCATAATGCTGATAGGGCTGGGGGGAAATATATCTCTGGTGGTGTGGTCTGACTGTTGGTGGCGGAGGATGATGCGTTATATCCTGAGGTTTGTGGTCTGGAAGGCGAGCATCAGAGGGGTGCTACTGCACCCTCCTGCAGCTGAACAATTTCTTCGATGCTACCTATCCCTCTATTCCATCTTTGCACTGTTTGAAAACTTAGCCAGAATTCCCTCAGTGCCTTCATGCGCCATTAATGCACAAAGCGAATTTTGTGGTGCCAACACTGAGTCTTGAAGAAAACCACTTGTCACTGGATACCATCCTGAGAAGGACACTTTTATCCCCACTTACTGCTTTCTGTCATACAGCCATGCATCTATCCAAGCTAGCACCTTGCCTTTAACACCAGGGGCCCTAATCTTTCTCAATAGCCTCCTGCCTGGCACCTTATCAATGGAACTTAGAGAAGCAGGTGGATAACATCTACTGGTTCACCTTGGTCAAATCTGCTCGTTACTCCCTCAAAGTATTCCAGCAGGTTTGTCAATCATGACCTTCCATTGATGAAACAATGCTGACTTTGCACTATTTTACTAAATACTTCCAAGTATTCAGAAATACCATACTTCACGATGGATTCCAGGATGTTACCCACAACCAAGGCTAGGCTAATCAGTTTGTAGTTTTCCATCTTCTGCCTAACTCCCTTATTAAATGGAGTGTCACGTTCGCAATTTTCCAGCCTTTCCTGATTTTAGTTATTCCTGAAAGATTACCACTTTCACTTTCACCACTTATTCAGCAATCTCCCTTACAATTCTGGGGTGTAGCCCGTATGGTTCAGGTGATTTATCCAAATTCAGGCCATTGAGTTTTCTAGCATGTTCTTCTTGGTGATGTCCACCATACTCAGCTCTGTCCTCTCACTCTCTTCAATTTTTGGGAAATTCCTCGTGTCTTGCATCATGAACATTGATGCAAAGTTCCTCATTCATTTCTTTGTTTTCCGCTACTGTTTCTCCAGCATCATTTTCCAGTGGTCCATATTCACGTTTGCCTCTCTTTTGCACTTTATATATCTAACGAACCTCTTACAGTCTCCTTTCTATTACTGGGTAGCTTACCTCCATATCTAATCTTCTCTGTCATTTTTTGCCCTCTGTTAGTCTTTTTAAGTTTCCCAATTCTCTAGTTTCCCACTGCCCATCACCAGATTATATACTTGCTCTTTTGCTTATAGCAATCCCTGACTTCCCTCATCAGCCCTGGCTGTCTCCTCCTCCCTGTCCCATGCCTCTATTCCCCGGCAAGAATCTCTGCTGTGTCTCCTGAATTAATCTTGGAATCTGCTGCCATTGTTTTTCCCCTCTCTTTCATGTTTGACCCCTCTCCCAGTCAATCCTACCCAACTTCTCCCTTATGCCTCTGCAGTTGCCTTTATTCAGCTGAAATACTGTTACCTCTGAGTCTATCTTCTCTCTCTCAAATTACAGAATACATTCGTCCATGTTCTGATCATTACTTCCGAAGTTTACCTTCACCCTAATCTCCCTTACGAATCCTACGTCATTAAGTCCAGTATCATCTGTTACCGAGTGGACTCCACTAGAAGTTGCTCTAAAAAGCCATCTCATAAACGATCCTAAATTTCATTTTCCTGCGAACCACTAAAAATCTGATGTTCCCAGTCCCCCTGCATACTGAAATCACCCATGATGACTGTACTTTACCATTCCTACACATCTTTTCTTTCTCCTGGTGTATCTTGTGCCCCAGCTCCTGACTACTCTTTGGAGCCCTGTACAAGAATTCAACTGTGGTTGTATTACCTTTGTGGTTCCTCAATTCTACCCACGGAGATTCTACACCATCTGACTTACTTCCTTTCTTACGATTGATTTAATTTCATTTCTTACTAATAATGCAAATGCACTCCCTCTGCCCACCTGCCAATCTTTTCTATAAGATAAATATCCATAAATATTCAGATCCCATTGCAACCACATCTCCGTGATGCCCATCGCTTCATACATGCCGATTTAATTCTGCACCACCAGCTCATTTACCTTATTCCTTACACAGCATGCATTCAGTTGTAACCCCTTCAGTCCTGCATTAGCCGTCCCTCTTCTCATTGACATTCATTTGTGCAGTGTACTTGAAGTTTGATATGTTAAACATTTCCAGATGTTCTGTCCTATTTGTGTCTGTACTGGAGATTTTAATTACCTCTCCTGAGTTCAGTCCTCTTACCTCCTCTTTTAATTCGGCTTTTCTAATTAAACCCTATAACTGCACCCCCACCCCACGCGCGCGCGCGCACACACACACACACCCCTAATCAGTTTAAAGCTCTGTCTACAGACCTGGTTAGGATTCACTCGGATTCTGGTCCCAGCACGGTTCAGATGACGACTGTCCCAACGGAGCAGCTCCTTTCTTCCTCAGTAATAAAATGTATTTATTCAACACAAAATACAAGGATAAAAAAGCTTTTCTGTACATACCAAAATATGAAATCTACAAAAAGACAATATTGTTAAAATACACTTACTATGTGGAGCTATATAAATTGTAATGTGAATTACCAAACCATGGAAGTGGTGTGCAAACTTTATCAATCATTATTTGACCCAGAGCTGAGATCCTGATTTCCCCTCGGCCAGTGATTCCCTTCACTGAGATTCCACCCTGCCTCTCACGCAGTGTCTAGAGAGGCTACAAGTTTCTGTTGGCTCAGAATATTTAAATTAATCCACCTTCCCCCTGGAACCAATCTATTGGTCTATTGGATTGTGTCTGGCTGTCAGCAACTCAGCTCTGGGATATTATTGGCGATCAATGATCTGGGATGACAGCCAGTATCAGCATGATGCTCACAGGGTATGGCACCAGACAAAGGGCTTACAGTCTGTGAGAGTTTCTAAGAAAACTTTCGGTGCATTTCTCTTCATGCTGTCTCCTGATCTAACTTCATATTCGTTTGACACCACTTGCTCTCACTCACGCTATCACTGTTTTTTATTCACTCTCTTTATCACACTTCACTGTCTTTCTCTCTGTTTATTTCTCTCCCTGTCAGTCTATCTCAGATCATTCCCTCTATTTTCAAGTTGTCAATTTGAAGAGCTCATGGACGCATGGTGGGCTGAATGGCCTCCTTCTGTGTTGTATTAATTCTGACGTTCTCTGACAAACAATAACAAATGTTGGTGCTTGGAGAGACAAGCTGGTTCAGTGAAGGACACAGTGGACGATTAACTACTATCTCTTCCTATTTTCTGATATACAGCGACATCGATATATCTGTTCAAAAAAACAGATTCCTCATATTTAAATCAGCACACTTCAGACTGCCAGGCCACTGAACACAGTGGCCTCTGTTTTACTTTTTGTTGGTCTTAGCTGGACTGGGATTAGTCTCCAACTCCTCCTCAGTCACTGTACCTGTGGACCTACTGCTGTGGTTCCACACACCCCTCCCCCAACGCCGCCACACACTAGTTTAAAACCTCGTCAAGGACAATAGCAAACCTGCCTGCCAGGAGATTGCTGCCAGTTCAAGTCCATCCCGTCCATCTTGTGTACATCCTACCAACCCGGGAATCCCAATGATCCACATATCGGAGATTGTTATCAGTTCATGTGCATCCCGTCCTTCTTGTGTGTATCCTACTGACCCGTGAATCCCAATGATCCACATATCGTAAATTGCTTCCAGTTCAGGTTCATACCATTCTATATGTATATACCCTACCGACTCGGGAATCCCAATGATCCACATATTGGCTCCCCGACCAGTACTTTGATCGTGTATTTAACTGCGCTACTTTACAATTCCTAACCTCACTGACACGTGACATATTCAAATTCTCCAAAGTTCAAATATCCTTTCAGCACAACTCCAGCAAGGCCTTTTCTTTAAACTGAATAGACTTGATAATAAAAACGTAAGTGTGATATCAGGAAAGTGAGAGCACTAAATCAGTCCAATGACCACCTGATCTGATATCTATCCCCGCCACCAATTCTGCTTGACAAGGCATACATATGGGCCATCTATTTGCAGATGGCCGAGGATAAACAGAAGATTAGAAAATGTCAGAGCAGATGGATGTAATTCAGCCTGTTTACTCAACCTTGCTATTCAGTTGGATTCTAGTTATTCTATTCCTTTGAATGGCAGCATCTTTACCCAGCATCCGCAGCGGGTCAGAAAGTTCCCAGTGTCGTTGTGTATACAGTCCTGCGAAGGGAGTATCCAGTGCCAGGCAATGGGGTGTGGGGAGTCCCGGGGTGGCACAAGGAAAGGCTGCATGTCGTGACGATGGACTGAGGGAACTGAGAGAGAAGGAATGGGCATCCAAGGACACTGCACTCAGACAAGTGGCCGGGCAAGATTCCTAAACACCCAGAGGAACCCGCGAACCATGGCTGCTTTTACAAAATAACTGTCACATTTGCTGCATTTCTCCATCGAACAAAAGCAAAAATACCGTAGATGATATAAATTTGAAGCAAACGCAGAAATGTACTGTGGAGAGAGAACGGAGTTAATGCTCCCAATGCAGACACTGGAAGTATGTACAAAGTCCACCCAGACAGCGTCCAGAGATTGGAAATGTACCAAATGTCCTCAGCACTGTGAGGCAGCATTGTTGTGTCAACACGTTGCCCAATGATGGATAATTGGGGATAGTATAGTTAAAAGCATAGATACTATTCTCCGTGATCGGGATTAAGAGTTCTGAAGGTTGTGTTGCTTACATGGTGCTCGGGTTTGGGATATATCATCTGGGTTGCAGAACTTGGAGCAGGAGGGGAATGATCCAATGGCCAGGGTCTGTGTAGGTACCAACGGCTGGACAAACAAATGACAATGAGAAGAGCGATGGGTAATACAGGATTGAACTATTATATCGGAATACATGTAGTATAAGGAATAAGGTAAATGAGCTTGTGATTCATCCATAAATTGGCAGGTACGACATAGTGGGCATTACAGTGACATCGCTGCAAGAGCATCAGGATTGGGAGCTGAATGTTCAAGGATATTCATCCTGTCGAAAAGATCGGCAAGTGGGCACAGGGATAGAGTTGGCTCAGTATTAAGAATAGAATTGAATCAATAATCAATAATAAGAAATGAAATAAGGTCAGATGGTGTAGAATCTGTATCGGTAGAATTGAGGAATCAAAAAGGTGAAAAAATGCAGTTGGAGTTATATACAGGGAGCTGATGTGTAAGATACACCAGGCGCTAGAAAGATCTGTTGGAAAGGCACAGTTACAGTGATCATGTGAGATTTTATTATGGAGATGGACTGGGAATTCACACTGATGGTGGTTGGCAGCAAAAGGAATTTGTAGAATGTCTACGAGATGGCTTTTTGGAGCAGCTTGTGCAAGCAGACTAGATGAGGGGAGCTTAACGTGACAGTGATCATAATATGATTGAATTTACTCTGAAATTTCCGATGGAGAAGTTAGAATCAGAAGTAATGGTATTACAGCTGAATAAAGGCAATTATACAGATATGAGAATTGACTGGGAGACGGGCCCAGCAGGACAGACAGTGCAACAGCAATGGCAGGAGATTTTCGGAGTAAGTCAGGATACAGCAGAGATTTATTCTGAGGAAAAAGAGGCTTGTATAGGGAGGATGGGACAACCATAGCTGACTTGGGAAGTCAGGTATAGCATAAATGCAAAATAGAAATGATATAATGTTGGAAAGTGCAGAGGGAAACCTGAGGATTGGAAAGCTTATAAAGACAAAACAGAAGGCAAACAAAATAAAATAAGGAGGAGATTATTAAATATGGGGGTAAGCTCGCCAGTAAGATAAAGGAAGACTGGAACAGTTTCTTTCGAGATATAAAGTATAAAAGAGCGGCAAAATTGACCATTGGACTGCTGGGAAATGAAACTGGAGAGATAGCAGTGGGGGCGCGAGAAAATGGCCAAGGAACTGAATACTTACTTTGCATCAGCTTTCATGGTGGAAGGCACGAATAATACCTTAAACATTCAAAAGACTGAGGGGCCAGAGCTGAGTATGATGGCACCCACCATGGAGAACATGCTAGAAAAATAATGTAATGGCCCGAAGATGTTAAATAATCTTGACCAGATGGACTACATCCCAGTATTACAAGGGAGATAGCTGAAGAGGGAGTGGAGGCAATCGGGGTGATCTTTCAGGAATCAGTAGAGTAAGGAACGATCCCAGAGCACTGGAAACCTTCTAACCCTTTTTAACAAGGGAGTAAGGAAAAAGACAAAAAAAAACCCCACTATGAATAGTTTATCCTCTGTCATGTGTACGATCCTTGTGAAGGATGAGATTTCTGAATACTTTAAAGTGTTTGGTAAAATAGGGCTAGTTCGGCATGATTTAATCAAGGGAAGTTAATGCCTGACAAATCTATTGGAATCCTGTGAAGAGGAAATGAGCAGCTCGACCAAGCACAGCCAATGGATGGTGTCCATCTGGAGTTCAAGAAGGCCTTTGCCAAGGTGTCACACAGGAGATTACTGAGTATGATAAGGGTCCGTGGTGTTCGAGGCAAGGCAGTGGCATGAATAGAAGCTTGTCTGTCTGGCAGAAAGCAAAGAGTGGGGATAAAAGAGTACTTCTCAGGATGGCAGCCCGTGACAAGGGGTGATCCAGAATGCTCAGTGTTGGAATCATAACTTTTTACTTGTTACGTTAACGAATCTAGATGAGGGATTTGAGGGCACTCTGGTTAGGTTTGCAGACGATACAAAGATAGGCAGATGGACAGGTCGTATTGAGGAAGCGGAGAGGCTGAACAAGGATTTGGACAGGTAAAGAGATCATCAGATGCATTTCAACGTTGGAAAGCGAGAGGTTATGCACTTTAGCACGATGAATAGAGGCACGGTCTATTCTCTAAATGGTGAGAAAATTCAGAAATCTGAAGTGCAAAGAGACTTGAGAGTTCTAGTGCAGGGTTCTCTCAAGGTCAGCTTGCAGGTTGAGGCAGTAGTTAGAAGGGCAATTGCAATTCTGATTGGGAGCATTTACTACGAGAAGAATTGAATATAAGAACTGACTGTGTACGGCTCTGGTCAGACTACACTTGGAGTATTGTGCTCATTTTTGAGCTCCATATCTCAGGAAGGATATACTGGTCCTGGAGCGTGTTCAGAAGAGTTTCACGAGAATGGTCATAGGAATGAAAAGCTTATTGCATGATGAATGTTTGAGTCCTCGAGGTCTATACTTGATGAATTTTGAAAGGATGAGAGGGAATGTAATTGAAATAGACAGAATACTGAATGATCTGGAGAGAGTGGATGCTAATAAGATGTTTCCATTGGATTAGAATCCGAGAGCACAGCCTTAGATGAAAGCGATCACCTCTAAGAACAGTGATAAGGAGGAAGTTATTTAACCATAGAATGGTGAATCTTTGGGGGCAGGTCATTGAGTATATTTGACACGGAGATAGATAGTTTTTGATTATCCAGGGGATGAAGGGTTACGGGGAGAAGGTCGGAGAATGGGTTTAAGAAACCTATCAGCGATGATTGAATGACGGAGCAGACCCGATGGGCTAACTGTCCTAATTTATGCTCCAATGTCTTATAGTCTTCTGGTCTAAACCTTAAGGGAGTACCTTGCATCTCTGAGAAGATAGATTCATGTTCTTCATGAAGGTCAGAAGCTGTTGGGAATAGTTAACTGTTTTAGAATGAAGGTAATGTGGCTGCTGTCGGGGTGGTGAATAATATGACATTCAGCGCAGGATCACACACCAACTGCATTGTATTAATGTGGAGAAAGTTTATTCAAAGCTTGGACCTCTCCGTCTCTCTCAATGGGGAGAAGGGGTTGGGGTGGGTGGGCGTAACGTCCGCCCAGGCACTTAAACTATCCTGAATCATTCCGCCTGAGTGAAATAGCAGTCATGGAATTTATCACATCGTTTGTTTAGAATATAAGGAGTGATTGTCCATCCCTCTCAGAGTTCAATGCAATCACCTCTTATTCTCTCACAGCGCTGCAGATCAACCTTCACTCACACCTCATGGTACCATCATCCCAGGGATTAATCTGGGGGAACTCCTCTTCACTTTCTCTGTGGTAAGGAGATCACTCCATAAAATGGAAAGAAAATCTGTCCACAATACCCCAAATATTGCCTCAACAACACTCTCAGGTTTGATCACAATAATTCCTTTCCCTCACTTAGCTGGCTCAATTTATTTCGTGTAACACAGGAAACCATTCATTTACAATGCACTGCCACTGACGTAGAATTCAAAAACATCCTTATATCTGTAGGTCAGCATCAATAAAGCCAGCACGAGAGATGCCCATGGAAATGGACTCTCTTGTGAGAGTCTCAATCACAAAGAATACATCTAAAACAGTGAATGGCTACCTGCCTGAATGGAAATGAGCTGTTGGAATATGGGATGCAGGCAAAGGAAGGGAGCTACCTTTCCTTATGTTCTGCCCTCACGGCATGTGTGCAGCCATAATCAGGCCAGCATGTTATGCCAATATTGACCTGAGTGGCTGTTTCAGCTGTTCCACAGGGCAATAAATCGTAAAACAAATTGCCATGGGTTCGCCGTTAAACAGAGATTTGACCAGAGAAGGATGGCCTTCTCTAATGGGCATAAGATAAGCCGATATCAACAGATTATCATTCCGTGGTTCCAGAATACGAGCCAATGTCGTGACCCACCATATACTGTCTGCCCATCTTTCAGATATTGTGCAGAGAACAAGTTAAACATCTCAAGTGCAATTATTTTGCAATGGACATGTGGTTAGAAGGGACTTGAAACAGATGTACCTGTAATTAACAAAGGCAAAAACCATGGTATATTCAGGAATTGAACTGAGGCTGAGGAGGAGACTGGGACGGTCTTAATGGTGGGACCGGACAGGATTGGTATGTGGGGAAGGATATGGAGATGAACACTTTGCAGGAGAAAATGAATCAAAGAAGTTGAGAACAATGTGTTTTACTGTCGCATATTGGTGAGTAATTTGTAAATAATAGTTTGCTAGTTATAATTTCGAAGGAATGGAATCTTTGATTGGAGCTGAAAACATTGGCTTGCACCATTCCAAAATCTGCATATCATGAGTATCGATTCAGTTCAGACCATTTCACTAAACAGTCAGAGTGACTTACCAGGAACACCAACTATAGCAAGGAAAGAATAGTAACCAGCTTGAGTAACCAGCAGTACATCTTCATTCCGCGATACTAATGATATGCAAGGCTCGGAAAGCCAGTAAAGACCACAGAATAAACTCATTTCCATTGTTGGAACATTCCATTCTAATGTTCCCAGATTCTGATCCATTGTTGAAACATTCAAGTCTAATGTTCCCAGATTTCCATCTCTCCTCCACTTATCTCTGAAGCTGCTAATCCTTCTTACTGCTGTTGGACATGCTCCCGCTCACACTATGGGGTAAAACACTGAAAACATTCCCTTATTGATAGAAGAGAGAAACTCTCTTGGGACGCATACGATCCGTGGAGACTGACATAATTACAGTCGCTGAACAAATAGCTCCACTTAACCCCTTTGAATTCAATGCTACGTTTTAAAAATTCAAAATAACTTTGAACGTTTATGCATTATGGGCGTGATATGTTAGTGTACTGAAGGAAGGAATATTGAAGTTGGCAGATTGATTGTGTGTAATCATTCAGTCAGCCTTGCATATGGAAGGAATGCCAGAAGTTTAACGAAACAGAAATATGCTTCTCTGTTCATAAATACAGAAATAAATCCGGTAACTACTGATCAGTCATTGCAAAATCAGTAAAACATTGAGAAAATATCTATCATCCATGATCTGATAGCAAACTGTGCCAAAAACTCGCGGGTTACAACAAACAAACGGCATGGATACCTTAACAGAGAATTGAACATGGCAAACACAGTTCAGATTCCAGGATTAGAGAGGGCAGGTGTGGGTGATGCTGTTGATGCTATCGATGTCATGAAGTCTCATTTAATGGACTTCAATGACATTGTGATTATGATATTGGGGAAAAGACAGGAAACGGACAGGACTGGGGGACATGACTGATTAGACTGGGTGGTGGGACAGTGATGTTCCCCATTTACCAGAATCGGAATGTTACTCTTTATAACTCATATGAAGAACAGATTCACGAATGCATGTACAATGAGGAATTAGCGGAGACAATATTAATGCAATGCATTTATGCAATATAAAGTACAGGAACAAAATGATTTTCTGTACACACCAATATATGCAAAGTACAAAGACATAAGATTGTTAAAATACACTCCTGATATTGAGTTATATAAATTGAAATGTGAATTACATAACTAAGAAAGTGGTGTGCAAACTTTATCAATCATTATTTGACCCACAGGTAGAATCGTGATTTCACCTCTGTCAGTAAGTCCCCTCATTGAGATTCTCCGGCTTGGTCTCTCATACAGTATCGGTGTGGGCGGGGTAGGGATCGTGGAGGAGGGGTGGTGGTTATCATTTCCTGCTGCTCTTGGCACAGTCTATTTAAAAACTCCGCTTTCTCCATGGAACCAATCTATTGGCCTAATGGGTCCTGTTTAACTGTCAGTAACCCAGCTCTGTGATATTGTTGGAAATAAATAATCTGGGATGACAGCCAGTATCAGCACAGTGCTCACAGTGTGTGGCGCCCAGGCAAAGGGCTTGCCGTCCAGAGGAAAGTCTAAATAAAGGTTCTAAGTTCTGTCTGTCCATATTTACCTACCGTAATGCAGTCTTCTGATCTATCTAACTTCACCCTCATATTACACCTCTTCCTCTCGCACTCAGTCAGTCGCTCCCCTTTCTATCCTCTCAGTTTATCTCCCTTCACTTGCTTTCTGTTTATTTCTCTCTCATGCAATGTCTCTTCACACACTATCTCTATCTCCAATTTTGCAGTTTGAGTGCCTGCGACTCTACGATGGGCTGAATGACCTCCTTCCATGCCATAATAGTTGAGGTTCTCTGACCCACAATACATACTTCCTGGAAAGACACGCTGGTCCGGTGACAGGTACAGTGCACAATCACCCATTATATTTTCCTGCTATTCTCTGGTGTACAGCTGCCTTGAAATGTCTGTTCAAACAAAACAGACTGAATGAAATTCGAGCAGTCGAGAAGGCGTTCATGATGGTGTATTTCAATCAGGATTTAATGAAGGATGAGATTCCAGAATAACATAAGCATTGAATGAAAAACAGGGTAATACAATAAATGGCAGCTGAGTACAACATGTGGTTCCAAGTAGGTCTCATGGTATCACCAATAGATTATCAATCCAGAAAAATCAGCTCCTGTTCTGTGGATCCAGGTTGAATCCCGCCACTGCAGACTGTGGAAATTCAATTCAATAATATAAAAATATCCCTGAAATAAAGAATCTACGGCTGAGAAAAAAATCATTGCCGATTGTCAGAAAAATCCACCTGGTTCACCAATATCCTGCAATGATGGAATCCGCAACTGGTCTGGCTGACATGCAACTCCAGACCCAAAGCAATGTAATTGACTCCCAATCGCCCTCTGAAACAGTCTAATGAGTCATTCAGTTGTTCCAATCGCTACAAAGTTTCAAACAAATGAAACCGGATGGACCACCTGGCATTTAAATGGGCACCGGAAAATTCAACATTAGAAGTCTTCCTTATTAACATCTGAGGTCTAGTGCCAACATTGGAACTACTGCCTTACAGACCAGTTAAACAGCAGCCTGACATAGCCATACTCACGGAATCATACCTTACAGAAATAACAGAAATTAAACATGGACAAAGGAATCTCTTACTGAGTACCACGTAATGTCGTCCCTCAGCTGAATCAGTCCTCCTCCATGTTAAACAACACTTGGAGAAAGCATTGACTGTGACAAGGACACATAGTGTATTCTGGCTTAGGATTTCTAAGTCGACAATCAAGAGTGGTTTTGGCAGCAGTACTACTAATCATGCTGGTCGGCTCTTAAGGACATAGCTACTAGATTGGGTCTGCAGAAGGTAGTGAGGGAATGAATGAGAGGCTCCACAAATCTACCAATCTACCAACGGCGGATGTATATGTCCATGACAATATCGGTAAAAGTGACCACCACAATGTCCTTGTAGAGACAAAGTCTCGTGTTTCCATAAACTCTACTATGTTGTGTGGCACTATCACTATGCGAAATGGCACAGACTTTGAACGTATCTAGCAACTCAAGACTGAGCGTGCATAATACACTGCGGACCATCAATAGCAGCAGAACTATACTCCAGCACAACCTGTAAAATCACGGCCCAGCGTGTCTCCCACTCAACCATTACCATCAATCCAGAGGATTAACCCTGGTTCAATGGAGAATGCTGGAGGGCATGCCAGGAGCAGATTCAGGAATGTATAAAGATAAAATGTTCATCTGCTGAAGCTTCCAAACAGAAATACTTGAGTGCTAGATAGCAGAAACAGCGAGGGACAGTCAGAGCTTATCGATCCCACAACCAATGCATCAGAATTAAGCTCTGCAGTCCTATGAATCCGACCGTGAATGGTGGTGGACCATTAAACAACTCACCGGTGCAGGAGGCTCCACAAATATCCCCAACCTCATTGATGGAAGAGCCCAGCACATCAGTGTAAAAGATAAGGCTGAAGCATTCGCAGAAATCTTTGGTCAGCATTTTTGAGTGGATGATCCATTTCGGCCTGCTCCGGTGGTCCCCATCATTACAGATAGCAGCCTTCAGCAAATTCGATTTACTGATATCCAGAAACGGTTGAAGGCACTGGATACTGCAACGGCTATGGGACCTGATAACATGCCGACAATAGTCCTGCAGACTTGTGCTCCAGAACTTCCCGCTCCCCGAGCCAAGCTGTTCCAGTATGTTTACAAACCGACAATGGGGAAAAAACTGTTCAAGTTTGTTCTGTATATAAAACGCAGGACAAATTCAAACCGTCCAAATACCGCCTAATCAGTCTACTCTCCATCATCAGTAAAATGATGGAAGGTGTCATCAACAGTGCTATCAAGCCCAGTTTGGGTTTTGCCAGAACACTCAGCTCCTGAATTCGTCACAGCCTTAGTGCAAACATAGAAAAATGAACTGAATTCCAGCCCTTGACATCAAGGAGCCCGAGCAAAGATGGTATCGTGGGCCAACACTCCATTATTGGAGTTATACCTGACAGATAAGAAGATGGCCATTGTTGTTAGAAGTCAGTCATCTCAGCTCCAGAACACCTCTGCAGTCGTCCCTCAAGATAATGTTCTAGGTCCAATCATCATCAGGTGCTTCAACAATGACCGGCCTTCCATCATAAGTGGGGATATTCGATGATGACTGGACAATGTTCAGCACCATTCGCAAATGCTCAGATGTTGAAGCAGTCCACATCCAAAGCAACAAGATCTGGACAATATCCAGGCTTGGACTGGCAAGTGGCAAGTAACATTTGCGCCACATAAATTCAGACAATGATTATCACAATAAGAAACAATATAAACACTTTGTATTCAGCAGAATTATCATTAATAAACACCCCAAATATCAATATCCTGGGGGATATCATTGACCAGAAACTTAAGTTGACTCGCCACATGAATATAAGAGCAGATCAGAGGTGAGGAATACTGCATGAGTAACTCACCTCCTGACTACCCAAAGCCTGTCCATCATCTACAACGCACGAGTCAGGAATGAGATGCAATATCCTCACTTGCTTGAATGAGTTCAGCCTCAACAACACTAAGGAAGCTTGAGAACATCCAGGACAAAACAGCCCATTTGATTTGCAACACATCAACAAGCATTCACTCCCTTCACTACAGTCGCTCAGGAGCTGCAGTGTGTGCTATCTACAAGACACAATGAAGAAATTCCCTAAAGATCCTCAGACATCTCCTTCCAATCTCATGAACACTTCCATCTGGAACGACA